>NW_004444347.1:293893-295498 GCF_000243295.1 Trichechus manatus latirostris | reverse complement strand
ACTCTTTTGGTGAAGTCTTTTGATGAACATAAGTGTTTAATTTTTAGGAGTTCCCTGTTATCTAGCTTATCTTCTGGTGCTTGTGCATTGTTAGTTATGGTTTGTATCCTGTTTGTGGTGTATATTAAGGCCCCTAGCATTGTAGCTCTTTTTTCTTCCGTGATCTTTATACTTTTAGGTTTTATATTTAGGTTTTTGATCCATTTTGAATTAGTTTTTGTTTCAATCCATTTTGAATTAGTATGGTGTAAAGTATGGGTCCTGTGTTTTTTTTTTAATGGATGGACATCTGGTTTTGCCAGCATCATTTGTTAAAAGAGATTGTCATTTCCACATTTAATGCATTTTGCAGCTTTGTCAAAGATAAGTTGATTGTAGGTGGATGGATTTATACCTGGGTTCTTAATTCTGTTCCATTAGTCCATCTATCTGTTGTTGTACCAGTACCGGGCTGTTTTGACTACCACGGCTGTATAGTATGTTCTGAAATGTGGTAGCGTGAGGACTCCTACTTTGTTCTTCTTTTTCAGTAATGCTTTACTTATTTGGGGCCTCTTTCCTTTCCATATAAAGTCAGTTAATTAGTTTTTTGATCTCATTAAAGAATGCTGTTGGTATTTGCACTGGGATTGCATTATGGCTGTACATTGCTTTGGGTCGAATTGACATTTTCACATCCTTGAGTGTTCCTATCCATAAGTGTGGTATGTTTTCCATTTATGTTGGTCTTTTTTGGTTTCCTGCCGTAGAGTTTTGTAGTTTTCTTTGTATAGGTCTTTACATTCCTGATCAGATTTATTCCTAAGTATTTTATCAAACAATATCATTAATATCACATGCTATTAAATTTTTGCTGAAGATCAATCAAAAGTGGTTGCAGCAGTACATTGACAGGGAAGTGCCAAAAATTCAATCCAGATTCGGAAAAGGGCGTGGAACAAAGGATATCATTACTGATGTCAGATGGATCCTGACTGACAGCAGAGAATACCAAAAAGATGTTTACCTGTGTTTTACTGACTATGCAAAGGCATTCGAGTATGTGGATCATAACAAATTACGGATAACATTGTGAAGAAATGGAATTCCAGAACACTTAATTGTGCTCATGAGGAATCTATACATAGATCAAGAGGCAGTCGTTAGAACAAGGGGATACTGCGTGGTTTAAAGTCAGGGAAGGTGTGCATCAGGTTGTATCCTTTCACCATACTTATTCAGTCTGTATGCTAAGCAAACAATCCAAGAAGCTCGACTATACGAAGAAGAATGTGGCTTCAGGATTAGAGTAAGACTCATTAACAACCTACATTATGCAGATGACACAACGTTGCTTGCTGAAAGTGAAGAGGGTTTGAAGCACTTACTGAAGTAGATCAAATACCACAGCCTTCAGTATGGATTACACCTCAACATAAAGAAAACAGTAGTCCTCACAACTGGACCAATAAACAACATCATGATAAATGGAGAAAAGATTGAAGCTGTCAAGGATTTCATTTTACTTGGATCCACAATCAATGCCCGTGGAAGCAGCAGTCAAGATATCAAATGCCATACTGCATTGGACAAATCTGCTACAAAAGACCTCTTTAAAGCGTTAAA
>NW_004444347.1:291281-293022 GCF_000243295.1 Trichechus manatus latirostris | reverse complement strand
TGTTGGTTTTGATTATATGCTGTTTATTATGTTGAGGAATTTCTATTCCTATTTTACTGTTTTTGATCAGGAATGGATGTTGAACTTTATCAAACGCCATTTCTGCATCAATTGAGATGATCACATGATTCTTACTTGTTTAATTTATGTGGTGAATTATGTTGATTTTCTAATGTTGATTCATCCTTGCTTACCTGGTGTGAGTCCCACTTGGTCGTGGTGTAATTTTTTTATGATATGATGCCGAATTCCATTGGCTAGAATTTTCTTAAGAATTTTTACATCTGTATTCACAAGAGATATTGGGGTGTAATTTTCTTTTTTTGTGGTATCTTGGCCTGGCTTAGGTATCGGGATTATTCTGGCTTCATAGAATGAATTCTTTCCATTTTTATGCTCTGAAATAGTTTGAGTAGTACTGGTGTGAGCTCTTCTCTTAATGTATGATAGAATTCTCCCGTGAAGCTATCTGGGCCAGGGCTTTGTTTTGTTGGAAGTTTTTTTTTCTTGCCTCTTCAATCTCTATTCTTTTTATGGACTGTTCAGATTTTCTCTCTCTCTCTTTGTGTTAGTTTAGGGTACATATTGGGTTTCTAGAAATTTGTCTATTTCGTCTGGGTTCTTAAATTTTTTCAAGGACAGTTTTTCATAGTATTCTGTTATGATCCTTTTTATGTCAGCTGGGTCTGCGTAATATTCCCCATCTCATTTCTTATTTGGATTATTTGCTTCCTTTCCTGTTTCTCTTTTGTCAGTTTGGCCAGTGATTTGTCGATTTTGTTGATCTTTTCAAAGAACCAACTTTTGGTCTTGTTGATTCTTTCTTTTGTTTTTCTCTTCTCTACTTCATTTATTTCTGTTGTAATCTATTATATCCTTTCTTTTGGTGGCTTTGGGCTTCTTTTGTTGTTCTGTTTCTCCTTGTTAGGGTTATAGGGCTAACGTTTTGCTTTTATCCCATTCTTTTTTGAAGTGTGTGTTTATTGCTATTGACCTCTGAGCACTGCCTTTGCTATGTCCTGGTGTTTTTGGTATGATATGTTGTCATTCTCATTTGATTCTAGGAATTTTTTGTTCTTTCTTTGATTTCTTCTATTATCCAGCTGTTTTTAAGCAAGGTGTTACTCAGTGTCCATGTATTTGATTTTTTATCCTTGCTCTTCATCAATCTTATTGATTTCTGCTTTTATGGTGTTGTGATCAGAGAGAATGCTTTGTATTATTTTGATGTTTTCCAATTTTATTGAGGGTTGTTTTGTGGCCTAAAATGTGGTCTATTCTGGAGAATGTTCCATGTGCATTGGAAAAGAATGTATACTTTGCTGCTGTTGGGAGTTTGTCCTGTGTATATCTGTGAGGTCCGGTTGTACACTTTTGGCCTTTAGAACTTCTGTGTTTCTGTTGGGTTTCTTCCTAGATGTTCTGTCCTTTACTGAGAGTGGTGTGATGAAGTCTGCTGCTATTATCGTGGAACTATTTCTCTTTTCAGTGCTGTTAGAGTATGTTTTATGTACTTTAGGACCCTGTTGTTTGGTGTGTAGATTTTTTTAAAAATTGTACTTTAGATGAAGGTTTACAGAACAAATAGTTTCTCATTAAACAGTCAGTACACATCTGGCTTCCCGAGTATTGTGTACTGTCTTATCCTTCACCAAAGTTACCATTTATCTATTGTCTATTTAGTTCCCCACCCAACCCTTGTAACCAACAAAGATTGTTTCTTTTTGTGTGTAAACTGTTA
>NW_004444347.1:264036-264921 GCF_000243295.1 Trichechus manatus latirostris | reverse complement strand
GCGTTGTCTTTTTGTTGTTTTAACTATAATCTTTGGAGTCCCTGGAGGTAAAAATGGTTAATGTACTAGGCTGCTAACTGAAAGGTTAGAGGCTCGAATCTACCCAGAGTTGCTTCAAAAAAAGGCCTGGCAATCTATTTCTGGAAAATCAGCCATTAAAAAACTCTATGGGGCATAGTTCTAGTCTGACACACATGGAGTCACCGTGAGTTAGAATCAACTTGAGGGCAACTTGTATAATTGCTGGGTCATATGATAAGTGTATGCTTAGATTTTTGAGAGACTACCTAATTATTTTCCATTGTGGTTGTACCATTTTACCACCAGTGATGCATGAAAGATCCAGTGTCTCTGCATCCTTGCCACCGTTTGATATTATCAGTATTTTTTTTTCTTTTAATTGTAGTCACTCTGGTAGATCTGTGGTGATATCTTATTGTGGTTTTGTATTTTGCATTTTCCTAATTACTAATGATGTTGAACAAATTTTCATGTGCTTATTGTTACCATAATATCTTCTTTGGTGAAATGTTTTTTAGTATCTTTAGTCCATTTATTAATTGGAATGATCGCTTTTTCACTGTTGATTTTTGAGAGTGATGTATATATTCTAAAGACAAGTCCTTTGTCAGATATGTGGTTTGCAAATATTTTCTCCCAGTGTGTAATTTGTGTTTTCATCCTTTTTATAAGTTGCTTTACTAATCAGAAGTTTTTCGTTTTGATGAGGGTCAACCTGTGTACCTTTCTGTTTATGAGTGGTAGCTTTTGTGTCAACCTAAGAACTCTGTTCAGCCTTAGTTCCCAGAAATTTTCTGCTATGTTTTGTGTTTTTCCTAAAACTTATATAGATTTATGTTTCACATTTAATTCTGTGTTCCATTT
>NW_004444347.1:256942-262086 GCF_000243295.1 Trichechus manatus latirostris | reverse complement strand
CTTTTAATGACTGCAGGAAATACAGTGATAAATGCTGGTTTATTCCTGACATTGATGATTCATGTCCTCTCTATGTCAGTCTTGCTAGAAGTTTATCAATTTTACTGAATTTGTCAAAAAGCAACTTTTTATTTCATTGATTTTTTTTGGTCTACAATTTCATTTTTTTAAATTTTGCTCTTATGTTTATTATCTCCTTGTACTTGCTTTGGGTTTATTTTGCTGCTCATTTTCTAGTTTTTTGAAGGAAGAATTTATATTATTGATATTTTACCTCTCCTCTTTTCTAATGTAAACATTTAGTACTGTAAATTTTCCTCTCAGCACTTCTTTAGCTGCGTCCCAAAAATACTATGTTGTGTTTTCATTTTAAAATTTTTTTCTTTGAGGCTTTCTCCTTGACCTATGACTTACTTTAAAATGGGTGACTTATTTTCCAAGTGTTTGGAGATTTTTTCTGTTGTCTGTCTGTTATTGATGTTTTATTTGATTTCATTATGTTAGAGAATATATTCTGTATGATTGCAATTGTTTTAAATCTGTGGAGGTTTGCTTTATGAACCAGTATGCGGTCTATCTTTGTGAATGTTTGTTAGGCATGTGAAAAGAATATGCACTATGCTACTGTTGGGTTGAGTTTTCTACGAATGTCATGTTGATCCTTTTGCTTGGTTTTGTGGTTCAGTTCTTTTATATCCTTGCTTATTTTCTGTCTAGTAATTGTATCAATTGCTGAAAGTGGTGTTTTGAATTCCTAACTGTTATTGTGGATTTTTCTCTTTCTCTTTAAGCTCGTATCAGTGTTTGCTTTGTATGTTTTGAAGTTCCATTGTTTCATGCCTATACAATTAGAATAGCTATGGCTTTGATGTCTTGATCCTTTTATGATTATGTAATGTCCCTAGTAACTTTCTTTATTCTTCAATATTTTTATTATGAAATTAAAAATGCTAGGTATAAAAAAATTCAGCAGTTGTATTTATAAACAATGAAATTTGTCTCTGTAACACACAGTACTCACATAGAGTAACTGTTAATTATTTGTATTTGTTTTAAGTGTTTAAGAATATGTATTTACATATACATGAAAATCTGCAGTACATTTTTTTTTTTTTTTGGTAGGGGATGTCTTCTTTTTTTGCCAATTTATTTTATTTTATTTTTGTTATTTTTGACAATATACACAGAACCTACACCAAATCAGCAGTTTCTACATGTCCAATCAATTCAGTGACATTGATTACATTTTTCAAGTTGTGCAACCATTGTCAACCCTCCGTTTCTGAATTGTTCCTCCCCGTCAATGTGAACTCACTGTTTCCTTAGTTTCCTATCTAATCCTTTAGTTACTGTTGTCAATTTGATTCCATATTGATAGTTCTTAAAACAGCAAAATACTGAAGGCAAACATTCTTTAATAATTAAGCTAAAGTATTATTTCATTTAAAGAAGACTTCAGGGAATAGTTTGGGTTTAAAGTTTAAAGTTTATCTCAGGGCAATACTTTCTGTGGTTCATCCAGCTTCAGTGGCTCCAGAAAGACTGGAGTCCATGAAAATTTGAGATTATGTTCTGCATTTTCACTGTTTTGATCAGGATTCTACTGTAGAATCTTTCATCAAAACATTTAGTAATGGTAGCTGGACACCATCCAGTTTTTCTGGTCTCATGACAAAGGAAGCAGTTATTCATGGAGACAAAGTCTTGATACATACTGCCACATGGACGGAGCTGGAAGATTATTATGTTGAGTAAAATATGTCAGTCATAAAAGGATAAGTATTGTATGACTTCAGTTATATAAAAAGACAAGAACAGGAAAATATATAGAAACTGAAGTTTTTTAGTGGTTACCTGAGATTGAAAGGAAGGGAAAAGGGGTGAATTAATGTTTATGGAGCATGGAGTTTTGGTTTATGATGATGGAAAAATCGTATTAAGGATACAGTCACATCTGATTAACGTAATTGATGTCAGTAAGTTGTATAGCTGTTAAAAGTTGAATTGGCAGATGTTGTGAGAAAGGTATATTTACATCAACAGTAACAACAATTAAGAAATAGAGCAGCAGCTGCTGCTGCTTAGTACAACC
Organism: Trichechus manatus latirostris; assembly: GCF_000243295.1. Taxonomy (NCBI): domain Eukaryota; kingdom Metazoa; phylum Chordata; class Mammalia; order Sirenia; family Trichechidae; genus Trichechus; species Trichechus manatus. Next base: position 259,994 of record NW_004444347.1, on the reverse strand, counting down.
AAATACCTCATGCAATTCGGTTTCTTGATTTGGAGGTTTACGGTCATGGCTTCATGGGACATCCTAGTTAATTGACCTACTGTCGTGTTTACTGCTTCTGTTCTACCTCCTAGTTTGTTGTTAGTGCCTAGGGTCTTAAAAGCTCACAAGCAACTGTCCAAGGTACAATTGGTTTATATTCACCTGGAGCCACAGAGGTAGAAGGAGTATCACGAAAAGGAGGAGGAAATGGAATGAGTGGCTAATTGCCTCCATGAACATCTGCCTCCTTTGTCCCTAGTATTTTATATGCTGTGAAGTGTACTTCATCTGGTATTAGAATAGTCACTTTTGCTTTATTTTTATTATATAACTTTTTGCATCCTTTTACTTTCAGTCTACCTATGTTGTGGTTGAAGTGAATCTCTTGTAGAGTACAGAATTGTCTTTTTTTTCCATCCACCCTGCCAATCTCTTTTATTTGGTATCTTTAGAGTATTTTCTTTTAAAGTAATTATTGATATGTTATGGCCTTAATGTGTCTGTTTGTGTGTGTGTGTGTGTGTGTGTGTGTGTGTGTGTGTGTGTGTATTTCTGTTCATTCCCTCTGTGTCTCAGTCCTGTTATTCTCTTACCTTCTTCTGGGTTACTTAAATATTTTTAGGATTTGATCTTTATTTATTTATAGTGTCTGAATATTTTGCTTTGTATAGTTTTCTTACTTTTTGCTCTGGATCTTGTAACATGTATACATTACTTATCATAGCCTACCGTTGTGGCATTTTAGCCCCTTCAAGTGAAGTATTGAAACCTTATTTTCATTTAGGCTGCTTTTCTCTCCTCACTTTTAAAATATGTTGGCTGAATTATTTCTTGATAAACGTTAACTATCACATCAGATGGTGTTATAATTTTTATTCCAACCATCAAATAAGCTTTAAGAAACTCATGAGGGAAAAGATAATTTATTTATCCCTGTGTTTAACCCTTCTGTTTTCTTCTCATGATATTCCAAGTCTTCTTATGATATTGTTTCCTTTCATTTAGAGAGGTCCATTTAGCTATTATTTAAGGGCATATGAGATAGTGACAAATTCTCATAGCTTTCCAGTCTGAGAAGGTTTTTATGTCTCCTTCATTTTTGATGGAAACGTTTGCCAGAAATAGAATTCATATTTGACTACTTTGAGTGGGTGAATAATGCAGTGTCAATTCCCTCTTGCCTTCATGATTTCAGATGTTGGCTGCCATTCAAATTGGTGTTCCCTATAGGTTACGTGTCATTTCTCTCTGGTTACTTTTAATATTTTCATTGTCTTTAGTTTAATTATGATGTTTCTTGTTGTAGAATACTTTGAATTCATCCTTTTTGGGGTTTGTTCATCTTCTGGAATTTGTATGTTTATGTCTTTAATCAATTTTGTGAAGTTTTTTTGCCATTATTTCTTTGAATACTTTTTCAACCCTGCATTCTTTCTCTTTTCTTTTGAGATTCTGATGATACGTATATTTAATCTTTTATTATTGACACACAGGTCCCTGAGTTTTTCTATGTATTTTTGTTTTTTTTTCAGTCTGTTTTTTCCTCTGTTTTTCAGACTGAGTAAATTCTGTTGATCTGTCCTCAAGTTCACTGATCTTTTCCTCTGTCATCTCCAGTCTGCTATTCAATCTAGCTGGCATGTTTTTTACTTTGATTTTGTTTATTCTGTTTTTTTATTCCAGTATTGCCATTTGGTTCTTCATGATATATTTCTTTGCTGAAATTTTCTATTCTATCATTTATTTTAAAAACAATTGCTTTTGAAACAATTTTACTATGGCTGATTCACAGCTTGTCATGTAGTTCCAGTATATGATTCCTCTTGGTATTGTCACCCATTGATAGCTTTTCTTATTCTAGGTGTGCTTTTCTTGGTTGTTGGTATTCTGAGTGATTTTTAGTTGTATCTTTGATATGCTGGATAACATATTAGAAGACTATTGACCTTATTTAGATCTATCTTAGTAGGCAGTCCTCCAGTTCATGTTTAGGCTTCATGTGTGCTGGCATGGATATATCAAGCATGCAGTTGCCTCTGTGTGTTTGGGATGTAGGATGGGTCTGTCTGCCTGGGCTCTGCTGATTTTGCCACTGGGAACAGATCTAGCTTGCCGCTGTCACTGTGTAGGTGTGAAGATTTTGTATAGTTTTAAAATAAGGCAAATGGTCACAAGATGGAGATGTATGTCTGGAAGTTAATAATATATAGACACATTAATAGGAGAGAATGTGTTGTCACTAAAGCTTTTGTAGTAAAGGATTGATAAAGGAACCAGAACTGATCCTAGAAATCACTAGAATTTAATGAGAAGGGATTAGAAAATTCATCGAAAGATAATATTAGAGAGAAACCAGGAATATTAGTACTGTGAAAATCAGTGAGGAAGAGGAGAGTTTGAAATAAGGATGATTAATATGGTTAGATATTTAAGAGAAATCAAGGTGAGGAAGTGTCAATTAAGATATTTTTCAGTAACTCAGAAAAACATAAATGAAATATTCAGAGTTGACATCAAATAAATGCCATTAATTACATCAGTTCAGCAGTTCTATACGTTCAGGAAATGAGTCTGAGAAAGAAAAGATGATGATAAAGTTGTCAGAAATTTAGAATTATAGAAAGAATTATTTGGAGGGAAAGGAAATCATGGTTATTCATAGGCATAAGAGGATGAAGAAGAAGATACTGCAGATAGAGGAAAAGAAAATGGAGTAACGTACAAATAATGTTATGGTGATGGCCAAATCTGAATGTCTTTTGATATATGAGGTATAAAGATAAAACTGAGGACAGTATTTGTAAAACATTTAGGAATGTATCTTCATGTACTCTTTTTTCAGGATCATTGTTTTTATCAAGGTTATGCTGCAGAAATTCCAAACTCAGCTGTGACACTTAACACCTGTTCTGGTCTCAGGTAATGGTGTATTTCAGTGATGTACATGATTGAAGATGCTGCATGACTCTTAATTTTCAGAAATTTCATAAATAGTAGAGTGAAGGCAAAGTAAATACAGACTTTGATTGTG
>NW_004444347.1:247175-254006 GCF_000243295.1 Trichechus manatus latirostris | reverse complement strand
GATGTTGGTAGGACTACAGGCTAAGAAAACTTCTCTTTCAGAAACTCACAGAAATGATAGAATAGAATCATATATAGAAATGAAAACTTCATTTTTAAAGAAACTAAGAAGTAACCCCAAATTTCATGCTAGCTCTGGAAATTATTTACATGATGCAATACAATACTGGGCACAATCAAAGACAATACTACAACCGTAACAGAACATTATCACAGAAAGTAAATTGAAAACAAAAACTAAAACTTCAAAGGATTTTGTGAATCTTCTTCTGTGGTAGAATGAAAAGTTCTGAAATGATGAGTATGCTTTGGGAGAGACAAATAACACACTACTCAAAGTCATCCCCCTGTAATGAATCTACAATAATAGAAGGATGGGAGGAGATACAGATAGCTTGTATTCTCAGCCTCCTGAGTTTCAATTCCAGCACAATCAGTCTGTAGCCCCAAGAACTTGGGCAAGTTCTACAACCTTTCTCTGTTGAAATTTCCTCATCTGTGAGAAACAATAATAAAAATAATACTTAACTCCTATCATTATTAAGAAAAAAAAATTGCCATCGAGTTGATTCTAACTGATGGAGAACCAATGTGATGCAGAATAAAACTGCTCTGTATAGAGTTTTCTTGGCTGTAATCTTTACAGAAGCAGATTGCTAGATCTTTCTTCCAGGTTCACCGCTGGATGGGTTCAAACTACCAAACGTTAGGTTAATAGTTAAGCAGAAATCATTTGCAGTACCCAGAGACTTCAAGGATTAAGCAAATTAATAACTGCAAATTACTTAGAATAGTACGTGGAGATATTCAAGTGCTCAATAAATATCCCTACTACTGCTATTAATTTTTGCCTAACATACTCCGAATGTAGTAGAGCAAAGTAATTGGAAGGGTCGCTGTTAGCCGGAATGGACTCGATGGCAGTGGGTTTGGTTCTTTGGTTTATGCAAAGTTTGGTTACAAAATAAAATACAATAATGAAATAAAATGAAGAGAAGCAAAATTTTCAGAACCTAAAAAGAAACCTAGTAAGTCGCTATGGGAATGGGGATAACCTGATATTGCTCTGTGTTTATGAATTTTAAATCATCCATAAGGGAACTTATAAGTTCCTGTTCACAATGAATATGATAAACTTATACCTGTGGGTTCAGTTAAACATATCTTCACATTTATGAAATCAAGAGCAAATAAACAAAGTGAATACTTTCAGTATAACTGTTTTTACAAAGAATACAATAAACAATAAATAATATAAAAGCTTATAACTTAAGCATGTTTGTGCGTTATGAAAGTAAACACAAAAATAATTGTTAACAAAGTGGATGGGTTCATTATAACCAGAGTTGACTTTAAAAAAAAATCTGTTGAAACCATTTGCGTTTATTATTATGTAAGAAAAATAAGAAAGGACTAATCAAGGGACATATGAATAAATACACATGTAACATTTCTACAGAAAAATACAAGTTCAAAAATGAATTAAAAAATAATCAGTCTTATTGCAAAACTCAAAATATGTTCAAATAAATGTTCATATCTGAGTTCAAATAGCTAATTTAATATTTGAACTGTATATAAAAAAGGAGGTAAATATGTTTTGATCCTAGATGGATGTAATAGTCTATATGCATGGACTGCCTCATAGATGCCACATATCGTTCCACGAGCTTTCTGTGTTTCCATCATTCCAATTCTTTCAACAGTCCCGAGTTAGTGCTATTACCCGCTTTTTCAGGATTAGGGAAGAGAATTTAAATGATAATACTAGGAAATCCTCTGGTAATTTCAGTGAAAATTTAAACCCAGATAATATGACTCCAAAGATGTGTTCTTTAGTACTTTAATGGTGTACCTCTAATACAGTGTGTTTAAAAGGTCCCTAGAAGTGCCCAGGAAAAAAAAGAGAAAAAGAAAACTATTTTAAAATGAAAGAATAGTGAATAATAGAATAGACACTATGCTGAAATCCCAGTCTGTAATTTTAAAGTAAGGTTTAAGGAAATGGAGAAAGCAGTATATAAAAATATGATGGCTGAGAAAATCTAAGTATGGAAGACTGATACTGGAAATTCAAGACAATGTTGTCATTCATGAATAAGAGGATACAAGAATAGCACCAAAATATTCCAAGTTATTAAAGAGTAAAACCAGGTTGAAATAAAGAAGTCCTGAAACTTTCCAAGAAAATTGTCCCAAGAAACACTAATTAAAACTGGCAGTACTGAAATATAGTAGATTAATATATTGGACTTTATAGATAAATAATCAATAATCCTATGGGCATCTTGACCTCAAAAAAAGTCAGTCATGAAGATGGAAAAGTTCAAATTGACTTTGCTTTGGTTCAAATGATGTATTGTGTTATAAGACAGTGATTCTATAGCGTCTGTAAGGAATATACAGTATCCCAAGGATTCTTTACCTAGTTAAGTTACAGTTACAGTATAAAGGCAGCAGAAAAACATTCTTTTTAAAGAATTCTGAGAATATAACACCTACGGGACTCTGTGTTAATATTACTTGAATCAATACAGAAAACAGGAATTGATCAAATCATTTAACAGATTTATACCTGAAACAACAGGAGAGTATACATAGATCCAGATAAAGAATTTGGCAAAATTCAACACCCATTCATGATAAAAACTAGGAATAGAGTGAACTTCCTCAATCCAGTAATGAGCGTGTTTGAAAAACCTACAGCTAACGTAATGGACATAAAAGATTGAATATTTTCCTCCTAAAATGGAGCCCTGGTGGCATAGTGGTTAAACTTTCGGCCGCTGACCAAATGGTCAGGAGTTCGAATCCACCAGCTGCTCCTTGGAAACCCTATGGGACAGTTGTATTCTTGTCCCGTAGAGGTGCTATGAGTTGGAATTGACTAAATAGCAACAGGTTTGGGTTTTGTTTTTAAGATGGGAAACAAGGCAAGGATGTTTGCTCTCGTTACTTCTATTCAGCATTTTACAGGAGTTTTTAGACAGTGCAGTAACAAAGAGAATAATAATAAAGCGCATACAGATTTGAAAGGAAAAAAGTAGCTTGACTTTTATAGATGATCCAACTCTGTACCTAGAAAATACTAAAGAATCTTCACAAAAGCTAACTGGAATAATAAGTGAATTTGGCAAAGTAATAGAATACAAAGGTCAATATACAGGAGTTTATATTGTTATGATGTCTGTTTTATCCAAATTGATCTGTAGCTTCAATGTAATCTCAAAGTTTCAGAAATCATTTTTGTGGGAATTGCTTCTCAAATTTATTAGGAAATACAAATATCCTAGAATAGCCAAAATAGTTTTAAAAAGAACAATTATGTTACTTTTTCTTAAAGTGCCGGATAGTAAATATTTTAGACTTGTGGGGCATATGTTCTCTGTATCGCCTACTTAATTCTGCCTTTGTAGCATGAATGAAACTTAGGCAATATGTAAATTAATGGGCATGCTGGTGTTCAAGTTGGCCATAGTTTGCTGATGCCTGCTATAGAGCTACAGTAATTAAGACACTGTGGTACTGGCAAAGGATAGATGTATAGAACAGTGGAACAGAATAACAAGATTAGAAATAGACTCATATGTTATAAGTCTTTAGTTTTTCCACAAAGGTACCAAGGAAATTCAAAGGCTAAAGAATGATATTTAAAAAAAAAAAAAAAAATGATACTAGAACACCTGGGTATCCAAGTGGAATAAAATGAATCATGACCCTATAGTATGCAAAAAAATTAAATTGAATGGAAACATAGACTTAAATTCCAAGAATAAACATACAGAAGGTTAAACATAAAGCTAGGTTTCCTAAGGAAATTTAGGAGCAATCACTCTAATGGATGATAAAACCAAAAAACAAACCAACCTGTTGGCATTGAGTCAGTTCTGACTCCTAGCAACCCTATAGGACAGAGTAGAACTGCCCATAGTGTTTACAAGGAGTGAGTGACCTTTTGCTTAACAGCCAGGCTCTTAGCCGCTGTGCCACCAGTTCTCCAGTGGATGACAAGAGTATGTAAATCACCAGGGAACTGCCGATTAAATCTGTCCTGTGATACCAATATAAACCAACTAGAACTGATAAAATGAAAAGGACTGACAATAAGAAATGTAGGTGTGGTTGTGGAAGCACTGAAACTTATGAACTGTTAGTATGAAGAATAATCAGACCACTTTGGAAAGCAATTTGGTATTTTTGTACTATTTCACATACCCACAATTTCCATATGACTCAGCTGTTGCACTTGTAAGCTTTTAGGAAGAAAAATTAAAATGTAAAACTACACAAAGACCTGTACATATATATTCGTAGGAGCTTAATTTGTAATATCTAAAATGTATAAATAATCCAAATGACCATCAGTGGTGATGTGTGTTTAGAATGGCACCCAACTTAGCAATAAAAAACTAATGAACTATTAATTGCCACAACAACATGGGTGAATGATGAGTGAAAGAAGCCAGATAGAAGAGAATACATACCATAAGTTTCCATTTATATGAAATTCTAAAACAGACAAATCTAACGTATAGTGAAGGAAAGTAGATCATCAGTTGCCTTGAGCCACTTGGGGTAATGACATGGAAGAAAGTGACGAAAATATTCTTTATCTTAATTGTGGAAATGGTTATGTGGATGTGTTTATTAGTTAAAGAGCCTTGGTTGCACAGTGGTTAGGCACTTGGCTGCTAACTGAAATGTTGGTGGTTTGAACCCAGCAGCTGCTCCACAGGAGAAGGATGTGGCAGTCTGCTTCCATAAAGATTACAGCCTTGAAAACCCAATGGGGCAGTTCTACCTTGTCCTGTAGGGTCACTATGAGTCAGAATCGACTCCAGGGTAACAGGTGTTTTGGGTTATACATTAGTTACAACTCATAAAACTCTGTATTTAAAATGGATGCATTTTATTTAATATAAAGCAAACTGCAATAAATTTGATTTTTAAAAAGTGAACTTATAAAAATAACGAGAAGAAAAAGGCAACGGTTGGGGGAAAAGTTGAGGGAACATTGGTTAGCTTGAAAGAGGAGTGCCAGAGTGCACAGAGGCAGATTTCAAGAGGAGGGAAACATGGGGTGAAGGAAACATTGGATTCTTCCCTCATTTCAGTGGCTTTTCAAAGTTTCTAATTATTATAAATACAGATTAATGTAAAAGGTTCTGATTTGTTCCTAAAATTGTTTATTTGGAACCCCACCTACTTACTTACTCAGTGGGCATTCATCTTATTTTTTATATCTCTACTTCTACTGAAAGAACTGTTGCTGTGGAGTCTGCTCTGTGTGTCAGAGCAGGACTGTGCTCCATGAGGTTTTCAGTGGCTGATTTTTCTGTTATAGATTGGCAGGCGTTTCTTTCCAGGCACCTCTGGATGGACTGGAATATTCACATCTTTCCGGTAGCAGCTGAGCACATTAACCATTCGAATCACCCAGGGACTCCACCTATACTGTACCTATATGTTTATATCTACATACCTGTAATTGTATAAGTTTATATCTATTCTATATTTATATACCTCTCTTTGTGAGTGTATGAGGCACATGATAAATGCAAACAATGGAAAAATTTGAAAATGTTTTATTTAATTCATGTTCTGTGTTTCACAGAGAAGTTCAGATGTCACTCTATTGAAAAGAAAACTGAAAATAGAAATCATCTTGGACAAAGCTTTGGTATGCATTAATGATAAATTTCATCATATCTTCTTTCTGTGTTTAAATTCAAGGTTAAATAAAGAGGAAACTTCCACGCTGGCAGTACAGATATATTTTACTCTGTTCAAAGTTATGTGTCAGCATAGTAAGACATAAAGAAATGTGGCAAAGTGCCTTTACCTTGACCTAGGGTAACCCACATTTATGTATTGATTTCCAAATCAGAATAGAACTCTAGCCATAATGTACCACTTAGAACAGAAGCGTTCTGCTAGACTATAATCTACTGGATTATAATTAGCTGTAGATATTTTCAGATCTACACCAAATCTTGGTGAAAACCCTTTTCCTAAATCTATTTTCATTTAAAACAAACTCGCTAGTTCATTTATTACTCAATTGAAAATCCTTGTTATTAAAGATTATTCTGTGCTTTGTAATCACTTGAGTTTCTGGTAGACATTCTGTATTTTAAAGATGGGAAGAATCATTGTTGGGAACATTCATTTGGTTATGGAATTTTTTTTTATACAATTAGTTTTAGCAAAAACTTATGTGCAGCAACCTTCCAAAATCGAATCTGCCCGTATCGCTGATAGTTTTGCACAGTCTCTTTATGAGTATCGTAATGTTCTAGATTTTGCCATAATAGGAAATATTTGGATCTTTTAATAATTTAATATAAAAATAATAACAGAGAAGAAAAGATGGGCAAAATAATAAAAGAAAAAGCATGTGTAATTTTATTACAAGTATATAAATGATACACGAGTTTCCTGTATTTAATATACGTATATATAGAGAGATGTGAATGTTCATATAGCTTTTGCTTTATATGTGCTATTTTATAAACCATTTTGTAATGTTTATCACATATTCAATTTAATTTTGATCTTTACATAATGTCTAATAATGTATTTAACCTAATTTAATATATTTTATGAGCAAATACACTTTTGGATTCATTTATTGTTGTTACATTGGGTATAATCGCATTTTGCTTAAATCAGGTTCACATGCATTGGAATTATGCTCTACCACAACCACCCACTCCCATGTTGTTGTTGTTAGGTGCCGTTGAGTCTATTTCAACTCATAGCGACCCTATGTACAACAGAACAAAACACTGCCCGATCCTGCACCATCCTCATGATCGTTGTTATGCTTGAG
>NW_004444347.1:228299-230762 GCF_000243295.1 Trichechus manatus latirostris | reverse complement strand
CTTCCTTCAGTACCTTTAGTTCTTGATTATATGCTACCTCCTGAAATGTTTGAACATTGACCACTTCTTTTTGGTACAGTGACTCTGCATCCCTTCCATGTTCTTTTGATGATTTGATCTTTTGATGCTTTGATGATTCTCTGGATGAGTAACCTTAGGCCTGTATACATTTGCTGTTCAAGATGTTTCATATGTAGAATCATACAATATTTGTCTCTTCATGACTGAATTACTTCACTCAGTGTGATGCTTTGAAGGTTGTTCCATATAGTAACATGTATCAGGACTTCATTTCTCTTTATGGATAAGTAATACTCTGTTATATGTATACACTACATTTTGTTTATCCACTCTTCTGTTGATGGACATTTAGGTTGTTTTCACCTTTTGGTTATTGTGAATAGTACTACAGTGAACATTGGTGGATATGTATCTGTTTGAGGCTCTGCTTCATATCGAGGAGTGAAATTTCTGGATTATCTGGTAATTCTATGGTGAACTTTTTGAGGAACCATCAGACGTTTTCTGCAGTGGCTGTACTATTTTATGATCCCATCATCAATGAATGGGAGTTTTAATATCTCCATATCCTTGCCAACACCTGTTGTTTTTTGTTTTAAAATCATGGCCATAGTAGTGGGCATGAAGTGATATCTCATTGTGGTTTTGATTTGCATTTTCCTAATGGCTAATGATGTTGGGAGCTCTGGTGGCTCAGTGGTTAAGAGCTACGGCTGCTAACCAACAGGTTGACAGTTCAAATCCACCAGGAGCTCGTTAGAAACCCTATGGGGCAGTTATAGTCTGTCCTGTAAGGTCGCTGTGAGTCGGAATTGACTTGACAGCAATGGGTTTGTTTTTGGTTTAATGATGTTGAGCATCTTTTTATGTGCTTGCTTTTCTTTTGGGTATCTTATTTAGTGAAGTGTCTATTCATGCTGTTTGCCTATTTTTGATTTGGTGTTTGTCTTTTTATTGTTTAGTTGTAGGAGGTTTTATATATTCTGAATATTAAACCCATATCAGATAGATGATTGCCCAGATTTTTCCCTCAATCTGTAGGTTGTCTGATGTTTAGGACTTTGATCCATTTTAAGTTAGTTTTCATATATGATGTGAGGTTTATTCCAACTTCATTCTTTTGCATATGGAAAACCTGGTTGTCCCAGCACCATTTTTAAAGAGACTATTTTTCCCCCATTGGATGGATTTAGTGCCCTTGTTGAAGATCAGTCGACCATAGATTTCCATTCTTATCTCTGGACTCTGAACTCTATTCAGTTGATCTATATGTCTATCATTATATCAGTATCAATCCATTTAGATTTGTGTAGCTTTACAATATGTTTTGAGATTTTGAGATCAGGAAGTGTAAGTCCTTACACTTTGTTCTCCTTTTACAAGGTTGTTTCAGCAATTGAGGGCCTTTGGTCATATAAATTTGAGGGTTTTCCATTTCTGCAAAGATGACTTGAAATCTTGATGGGTATTTCATTGAATCTATAGACTGCTGTAGGTAGTGTTGCCATCTTGACAATATTAAGTCATTTGATATGAGCATGGAATGTCCTTCCATTTATTTATATTTTCTTTGATTTCTTTCAGTAATGTTTTATAGTTTTCAGTGTACACATTTTTCACTTGCCTGGTTAAATTTATTCCAGTATATTTTGTTCTTTTAGATACTATTGTAAATGGATTTTTTTCCCTTAATTTCCTTTTCAGATTACTTGTTACTGATTATAAAAATCTATGTGATTTTTATGTGTTAACCTTTTATTCTGCCACTTTGCTGAGTTGACTTACTTGCTCTAATAGCTTTCTTGTGGATTCTTTAAGGTCTTCTATATAAACAACAATGTAATTTGCAAAAAGGGATAATTTTAATTCTTTCTTCCTGATTTGAGTTCCTTTTTTTTTTTAATGACTGATTGGTCTGACTAGAACTTCCAGTAAAATATTGATTAGCCGTTATAAGAGCAAGCAGGCTTGTCTTGTTCTTGGTCATAAAGGGGAAAGCTTCAGTCTTTCTCCGTTGTCTATGATGTTAGCTATGGGTTTTTCATAAATACTCTTTATCATATTGAGGAATTTTCCTCCTATTCCTATGTTGTTGAGTGTTTTTTCATGAAAGGTTCTTGGATTTTGTCAAAAGCCTTGGTTTCGACAAATGAGAACATGGTAGTTCTTTTCCTTTGTTCTATTAATGTGATGTATTACATAATTTAATTTTCTAATGTTGGATCAGTGTTGTATTTCTGGGATAAATATCCCTTGATCATTATGTATAATCCTCTTTAATATGCTTTTGGAATGAGTGTGCTAGTATTTTGTTGAGGATTTTTGCATCTATATTCATAAGGGATATTGGTCTGTAATATTTTTTCTTATTGTTATCTTTGCCCTGGTGGCTCAGTGGTTGAGAGCTATGGCTGCTAACCAAAAGGTTGGTAGTTTGAATCC
>NW_004444347.1:219857-227561 GCF_000243295.1 Trichechus manatus latirostris | reverse complement strand
TGAGCTTTCTTCTTTTTTTTAATATTAGTATTTACAGCTATGAATTTCCCTATGAGTACTACTTTTACCATGTCCCATGTGTTTTGATATGTTGTGCTTTCATTTTAATTTGAGTCTAAACATTTTCTGATTTTTTTATTTTCTCATTGGTTGTTTAATAATCTGTTGTTTAATATTCTTAAGTTTATGATTTTTAAATTTTCTTTCTATTATTGATTCATAATTTCATACCATTTTGGTTGGAGAATGTATTTTGTACTGTTTCATTTTTTTAAATATTTTTTGAGGTTTGGTTTGTGATCTAACATGTCATCTCTCCTGGAGAATGATCCATGTACACTGGAGAGAATGTTTACAGTGCTTTAGTTTTTGTATACGGAACAGAAATGTTATGTATGTGTCTGTTAGGTTTAGTTATTTTATGGTGTCATTTAGGTGTTCTGTTTCCTTATTAATCTATGTCCTTGGGCCTCTCGTGTGTCTCTTGTAGGCAGCATATGTTTGGGTCATGCTTTTTGTAATCCATTGTACCACTCTCTGCCTTTCAATTGGAGCATTTAGTCCACTTACAATTACTTTAATTATTGATAAAGAAGAACTTACTTTTACCATCTTGTGATTTGATTTTTATGTTTCTTTTGCCTTCTGTTCCTCTTACTAACTCTAATGCTAACAACTTTTTATGATTTCTTGTTTGTGTGTGTTGGGTGGGGGGACATTTTGATTCATGTCTCCATTCCTTTAGTGTGTATCTTTTAGATATTTTCTTGGTGGTTACCATAAATATTACATTTAGCATCTTGCTTTTGTAATAACCTGGGTTAAATTGGCACCAACTTATCTTCAGCACAATACAGAAACTTTATACCCATGCATATTTTTGGTTTAAGGTTTAGGGATTACCTCAGGGCAATAGTTTCAGGGTCATCCAGCCTTATTGGCTCCAGATGGTCTGTATTACATGATAATTTGAAATTGTGTTCCACATTTTTCTCAATTTTATTTAAGATTCTTCTATAGAATCTTTGATCAAAATGTTCAGTAATTGTAACAGGGCACCATCCAGTTCTCTCCTTCTAGTGCTGCTGTTCTAGTCAAATAGAGAACAATTTTTGTACAATGGATGGCTGCTTGCAAGCTTTTAGGATCATAGGCACTACGCAGTGAACTAGGAGGTACAGCATAAACACTGAAAAGAATATTAGGTCAATAGACTGGGTGTCTTTTGGAACCATGACCTTAAATCTCCAACCTTAGAAAACGAATCCCATGAGATGTTTGGTTGTACATAGCAGCATCAGCAGCTGCTCATTTTTTTGATTGTTGTTTTAAGATATATATATAACACAGCATTTGCCACTTCATCCTTTTTCAGTTGTACAGCTTAGTGATATCAACTACATTAATCAATGCCAAATTTCCCATTACCAGAAACAGAAGCTCATTGTTTTCCAAAAAATGGCTTCCTCTCTCCCCATCCCTCCTGTCCCTGGTAACCACTAATAAACTTTGGTCTCTGTATATTTGCCTGTTCTTGTCATTTCATATAAGTGAGATCATACAATATTTGTCTTTTTGTGACTGACTGACTTGATTCAGCAGAATATTTTCAAGGTTCATCTGTGTTGTAGCTTTTATCAGTACTTCATTTCTCTTTATAGCTGAGTAATATTCCACTGTATATGTACCGCATTTTATTTATCCATTCATCTGTTGATGAACGTTTAGGTTGGCTGTTGTGAAAGGGGAAACCCTGATGGCGTAGGGGTTAAGAGCTACGGCCACTAACCAAAAGGTTGGCAATTCAGATCCACCAGGCCCTCTTTGGAAACTCCACGGGGCAGTTCTACTCTGCCCTATAGGGTCGTTGAGTCGGAATTGACTCGATGGCAGTGGGTTTGGTTTTATTGCGAGGTGTGCTGCAGTGGACATCGGTGTACATATATCTTTTGGGGTCACTACTTTTATTTCTTGACTATATACCTAGCGGTGGAATTGCTAGGTCATATGGGAGTTCTGTTTTTATGTTTTTGAGGAATTGCCACACTCTTTTCCACAATGACTGTACCATTTTACGTTCCAGTTTCTCCATGTTCTCACATCTCCACCAACCTTGTTTAAAAAATCTTATCCATCCTAGTGGTATTTGTCTCATTGTGCTTTTGATTTGCATCTCTCTGATGGCTAAAGATGTTGAGCATTTTTTCATGTGTTTCTGTCCTTTTGAGTATCCTCCTTGGAGAAATGTCCATTCAAGTCCTTTAACCATTTTTTGATGGGATTTTTTGTCTTTTTTTGTTGTTAAGTTGTAGAAGTTTTATATATGTTTTGATATTAGACTCTTATTTGACATGTTTCCCAAAAATATTCTCTCACTCTGTAGGTTGTCTTTTCACTTTTTTGATGAAGTCCTTTGATGAACAAAATTATTTAATTTTAATCAGGTCCCATTTATATATTTTGTCTTTTGCTGTTCATGCTTTTTTTTTTTTATTATGTCAGAGAGGCCATCATTAAAAGCTAGGTCCAACAGCCATACCTGTGCATTTTCTTCTAAGAATTTTATGGTTTTTGTTTTCACATTTAGGTCCTTAATCCATTTTGAATTGGTTTTTATGTATGGTGTGAGACATGGATTTTATTTATTCTTCTGCTTGTGGAAATCCAATTTTTCCAGCACCATTTATTGGAGATGCTCTTCCTTCCCAGTTGAATGGTCTTAGCATCTGTCTTAGTTACCTAGTGCTGCTATAACAGAAATACCACAAGTGGATGGCTTTAACAAAGAGAAATTTATTTTCTCACAGTCTAATAGGCTAGAAGTCCAAATTCAGGGTGTCAGCTCCAGGGGAAGGCTTTCTCTTTCAATTCTGGAGGAAGTCCTTGTCATAAGTCTCCCGTGGACTAGGAGCTTCTCTGCGCAGGAACCTCGGGTCCAAAGAATGCCCTCTGCTCCTGGTGCTGCTTTCTTGGTGGTATGCGGTCCCCCTGTCTCTCGAATTGCTTCTTTCTTTCATATCTCAAAAGAGATTGGCTCAAGACACAATCTATAATCTTATAGATTGAGTCCTGCCTCATTAACATAACTGCCGTCTATCCCACCTCCTTTTCTTAACATCGTAGAGGTACGTTTTACAATACATGCGAAAATCACATCAGATGACAAAATGGTGGGCAATCATACAATACTGGGAAGCATAGCCTAGCCACATTGATACACATATTTTGGGGGGGACACAATTCAATCCATGACAGCATCCTTGTAAAAAATCAGTTGACCTTAGATGTGTGGGTTTATTTCCCTTCTCTCAATTCTATTCCATTGGTCTGTGTGTCTATTGTTAAGCCACTTCCAGGCTGTTTTTATTACTGTAGCTGTGTAGTATGTTTTAAAGTCAGAAAGTGTGAGTCTACTTTATTCTTCTCTCTCAACGTTGCTTTAGCTATTCTAGTCCCCTTGCCATTCCGTATAAAATTGAGGATTGATGTTTCCATTTCTGTAAAGAAGGCTTCTGAAAATTTGATTGGTGTCGCGTTGAATCTATAAATTTCTTTGGGTAATATCAATATTAGAGGAGCCCTGGTGGCACAGTGGTTAAGCTCTCTGCTGCTAACCAAAAGATCGATAATTCAAACCCACCGGCTGCTCTGTGGGAGACAGACGTGGTAGTTTGCTTCCATAAAGATTTATGGCCTCAGAAACCCTCTGGGGCAGTTCTGCTCTGTCCCATAAGGTCAATATGAGTTGGAATCAACTCAGTGGCAGTGGGTTAACAATATTAAGTCTTCCAGTTCATGAAGTCGGAATGTCTTTCCATTTATTTAGGTCTTCTTTAGTCTCTTTCAACAGTGTTTTATAATTTTCATTGTATATATCGTTCATATCCCTGTTTAGATTATTCCTGCTGTTGTTAGGTGCCGTCCTGTCAGTTCTGACTCAGAGTGGTCTTAAGTACAGTAGAAGGAAATACTACCTGGCGGCACCATCCTCACAAGTGTTTCTATGTTTGAGCCCATTGTTGCAGCCACTGTGTCAGTCCATCTCATTGAGGGGCTTCCTCTTTTTCGGTGACCCTCTATTTTACCAAGCATGATATCCTTCTCCAGGGACTGAAGTATTTTATTCTCTTAGATGCTACCATAAATGGAATTGTTTTCTCAATTTCCTTTTCAGATTTTCCATTGCTAGTGTATAGAAACCCAAATGAGTTTTTGTTAGTTGACCTTGTATCCTGCAACTTCGCTAAATTCCTGTATTAGATCTATAAGCTTCCTTGTGGATTCTTTGAGTTTTCTATATAGGATCATGCCATCTGTGAATAGAGACAATTTTACTTTTTCTATTCTGGTTTGGATATCATTAATTTTTTTGCTACGTTATTGCTCTAGCTAAAAATTTTAATACAATATTTAATAGGAGTCATGAAACCAAGCATCCTTGTCTTGTTCCTGATTTCAAAGGGAAATGTCTCACTCTTTGTTCTTGAACTATAATGTTGGTTGTTGTTTTTTTAATAAATACCCTTAATCATATTGTAGAACTTCCCTTCTATTCCTGTCTCTTGGAGGGTTCATCAAGAAAGGGTCTTAGATTTTATCAAATGCCTTTTCTGCATCAGTAGAGGTTATCATGTGGTTCTTTTCTTTTTTTTCTATTAATGTCATGTATTACACTGATGGATTTTCTAATGGCGAGTCATTCTTGCATCACTGGAAAAAAACCCCATTTGATCATTGTGTGTGACTGTTGTGCTGCTGTGACTGGTATGTGACATGGTGTGCTGCTGGATTCTGTTTGCTAGTATTTTGTTGAGAATTTTTGCATCTATACGCATAAGAGATATTAGTAAGTGGTTGTATTTTCTTGTTGTGACTTTCTCTGGTGTTGGTTTCAGGGTAATGCTGGCTTCATAAAAAGAGTGAGGGAGCATTCCTTCCTCCTCTACATTTTGGAAGAGTGTGTACAGGGTTGGTCTCAGTTCTTCTCGAAATGTTTGGTTGAATGCCCCACCAAAGCCCTCTGGTCCAGGACTTGTTTTATTGTTGTTGGAAGACCTTTTATTACTGATTAAATCTCTTCAGTTGTTATGGGTCTGTTGAGATTTTTTGTGTCTTCTCGAGTCAGTTTATGTAAGTTATACGCATCCAAGAATTTGTTCATTTCATCTAAGTTATCAAGTTATTGGCGTACAGCTGTTCATAGCATTTGGTTATAATTCTTTTTATTTCTGTTGTCTCCACTTTCATTTCTTATTTTGGTTATTTGCTGTTTTCTTGGTCAGTCTAGATAAAGGTTTATCAATTTTATTGATTTTTTTCAAAGAGCCAACTTCTGGTTTTGTTGATTCTCTATTGTTTCTCTGTTTTCCATTTCATTTTTTTCTTCTCTGACCCTTGTCATTTTCTTTCTTCTGATAGCTTTAGGCATAGTTTGCTCTTTTTTTTTGTAGTTCCCCTAGTTGTAGAGTTAGACATTTCATTTGAGATCCTTCTACTTTGTTAATGTAAGCATTTATTGCTACAAATTTCCCTCTGAGGACCACTGTCGCTGCATCTGCCATTAGTTTTGGTATGTTGTGTTTTCATGTTTGTTCAATTCCTAATATTTTTTCATTTTTCTCTTGATTCTTTCCTTGACCCATTGGTTGTTCAAACCATAAACCAAAACCCATTGCTCTCAAGTCGATTCCAACTCATAGTGACTCTACAGAACAGACTAGAACTGCCCCATAGGGTTTTCAAGGAGTGACTGGTTGATTTGAAATGTGGACCTTTTGGTTAGCAGCCCTAGCTCTTAACCACTGTGCCACCAGGGCTCCGTTGATTGTTTAGTAATGTGTTAGTTAATTTCCACGTATTTATCTGTTTCCCGGTGTTCCTTTTATTGATTTCTAGTGTTATTCCATTTGTGGTCATAGAAGATACTTTGCATGTTTTCAATCTTTTTAAACTTACTGAGATTTGCTTTTTGACCTAGCATGTGGTCAGCCCTGTAGGATGACCCATGTGCACTGGAGTAAAATGTGTATTGTTCTGTTGTTAGATGGAGTGTTTTATATATGTCTGTTTTATATATGTCTAATTGGTTTATGGTGTTGTTCAATTCCTCTATTTCATTATTAATCTTCTTGCTGGATGTTCTGTCCAGCATTGAAAGTTGTGTATTAAAAACCAAACCAAACCCATTGCTGTTGAGTCGATTCGTCCCCAACTGTTATTGTGGAGTTGTCTATTACTCCTTTCAGTTCTGTCATTATTTGCTTCAGATATTTTGGGGGTACTGATGTTAGGTGGGAGAAAGATGTAGTGGTGTGCTTTTATAAAAATTGCAGTCTTGGAAAAACTATTGGGCAGTTTTGCCCTGTCCTACAGGGTCACTATAGGGTCACTATGAGTTGGAATGGACTCAACAGCAACAAGTTTGGGTTTTTTTTAGTTTAGATGTTAGCTGCATATGTATTTGCAATTGTTACGTCTTCTTGATGTCTCAAACCTTTTAACATTATGTAACATCCTACTTTGTCTCTTACAAAAGATTTTGACTTACAATATTTTATCTCATATCAATATGGCCACCTTTGTTCTCTTTGGTTAATATTTGCATGAATTATTATTATTATTTTTTCTTGCCATCCTTTCACTTTCAGTCTGATTTTGTATTTGGGCCTAAAATGTTTCTCTTGTAGGCAGCATATGGTTAGATCTTTTATTTATTTTTTATACATTCTTCTACTCTCTGCTTTTTTCTTAGAGTGTTTAATCTATTTACATTTAAAGTAATTACTGATAAGGAAGGACTTACTTCTGCCCTTTTGATAATTTCTTTGTGTGTGCCTTATACTTTCTATGTCCTTTAATTCTTACAATTTTGTCTTTTTTTCTTTGTTTAGTTTTTTGTGTTTTTTTTTGAGTCCTTATGTTTCCTTTCTATGTATTTTTAAAAATATTTTCTTAATGGTTACCATAAAAATGACATTTATTACCTGGGATAAATACTATTTACATTTATATTTACAATAACCTGGTACCAACAAGTAACATACAATGTTAACATACGTAAATTCAATTCCCATTTTTCTCCTCCCTCCGCCTTCTCTGTTGTTGTTGTCCTCTTTTATAGTATCATACATCCTATGCCCATTAGAAAAAATTTGTACTTATTCCTTATGCATTTGATGTTATATAGCTTGAGGAATATAACAAAAATATTTACTAACAGTACTTTAAAGTGGCTCTTTTATTTTTGCTTGCCATGCCTTTTTTGGAAATCTGTCTTTATGATTGTGATTGGTATGTTTTTGTTGTTTGTTTTTATTTTCTCTCTCTCTTTTTTTCCTTCTTCTCTTAAATTGCACTGGAGAGTGCTCTGACCCTTGAATTTTGCAGGGGCTGACTCAGAGCTGTGAAGGGGCCTTATCTTGCAAATTGATTTGGTGAATCAAGGCACCATTGGACCATGCTTTTTTTTTTTTTAACAAAACGTGCAACCCCCAAACTAGAAACTATTTGTTCTGTAAACCTTCATTTAAGGTACCAAAAAAAAAAAAGCTTTATCTATGCGAGATCAAATTGACAACAGCAACTCAGAAGGTTTGATGGGAAGCCTAGGGGGCACTGAGTTGAAGATAATGGTGATGGAATAATTTGGAAAAGGATACTGAGAATAGCAGCACAACGGGAAGAATGTAATCGATGTCACTGAAT
>NW_004444347.1:217576-219113 GCF_000243295.1 Trichechus manatus latirostris | reverse complement strand
TTTGAGAGGGCAGTTCACAGTTAGGGTTTGCGAGTTAAATTTTCCTACCTTGTTGTCAGGCTTATACTTCCTTCTGCTTTTGCCCAGGTGTTTTGTCCCTTGAGTTGGTTTCTGGAATTCAAAATGTGTCCATTCCACCAAGTTATTTGTTCTATTTTGCCTCTTTTTTCTTTAATTGCTCTCTGAGGTTGGAGCCATTTAACTGCCTACACTGCCATTTTGGGGAGGAGTCTCCATTTCATTTATGTGTGTGTGTGTGCCTGTTGTAATCTTTTGTTGAGGTGAGAACATTAGAATTTTGTTAGATGTTAACTTTCTCAGTTTTCCCCAATATTTGGTGTTTTCGACAATGCTGTATTCTGGAAGAAACCCTTAGGTGAGCAGCACCCTCAAACTTTGCTTGCTACTCTTCCTCCGTCTCTGTGATAACTCCCTTTTGGAAAATCTAGGCCAGGTTTCCATCTTTTAGCAGCTCTCAAACAGAACTGAAAGCACACACTAATTGATCTGTCCACCAGAGCACACAGCCTTCATTCTTTGATTATGTCTCTCTTCCTTTCCTGCTGCAGTTTATGATCTTTTTTCCCCATAACTGAACTGTGAGCCCAGACTTAAAAAATTGTTGGCAAAGGGGTCTCTCAGTTCTTCTCACTGCTTAAACTGCTTTCCTGATTCTGTGAGTGTCTGCGCATATTTATCTAGAGATAGGATTCTTTTCCCCTACTTTGGCAAAGTGCGTGTTTACTGGGGTTGTAGTTGGCCATCTGTTGAAACACTGGAGCAGGTAGGAGTGGGAACACCCTGAATGGTCCACCAGGAAAATCTGTTCTGGTAATTTTGGCCAGAGCTTGGGGCTTTTTTTGTATATATGCAAGCTGTATATTCATTGGGAGCATAGTATTCGCTGGATCTGCCAATTTTCACGCCCCTCGAGCGGTCTGAAGTCCATGGTGCCAAGGCGCCAGGGTCGGGGAGGAGGTGTCGAGGACCATGTAAAAAATGCACTTCTATTGTATGGTTCTTATTATTGATTTGAGCCCCTCTGCAGATCTTCGCAGCAGTCCTCTGCCACCTATCCTGGATCCAACTGGGCCATACACAGAACTCTTGCATTTCTTGGTGATCTTGTGGGTAGGAACTTACACCTGCTCGTGCTGCCATCATTCCTCTAGTCCCAAATATTATTTGTAAAGATAAAAGAAATGTCACTCAGAAAATGCTACACTATTATGCTTTCAAACTTAAGAAAAAAAAATTGACCTTTTCTCCTATTAGTTTTTTGAGGTCACAATTGATCGTGAGTTCAACACTTCAGAATCTGTATATCTTGCCAAGTGATAACTTGAAAAATAATACAGTAACTGAAAAAATGCTTCCACTTCTTAAAAAGTGTTTTGAAGTTATTTGGAATTCAATTCAATAACAGATCAGAAAACATGTGACAGTAATAATCGTACTATGTGATGATGCCATTTGAATTAAAAATCCTATTACTCAAAAAGAAAAAACGTATTTTTCATTATTCCTAAAAAAAAAA
>NW_004444347.1:213814-216055 GCF_000243295.1 Trichechus manatus latirostris | reverse complement strand
TGTCCAAAGTAAGTGAGACAAAGTCTCGCCATTCTCCTCTCTAAGGGGCACTGTGGCTGTACTTCTTCCAATACAGACTTTTTTGTTCTTCTGGCAGTCCATGTTATATTCGATATTCTTTGCCAACACCATAATTCCGAGACATCAGTTCTTCTTCAGTCTTCCTTATTCATTGACCAGCTTTACATGCGTATGAGATAATTGAAAATAACATGGCTTGGGTCAGGCTCACCTTAGTCCTTATGGTGACATCTTTGCTTTTTATAAATTTCAAGAGGTCTTTTGCAACAGATTTGCCCAATGCAATGTGTGTCGATTGATTTCTTTCTTCCCTTTTTTTTTTTTTTCTCGGCTGTAATCTTTGTTTTTATTTTATTATACTTTATTTTTTTCTTTCTTTTTTTAAATTGTACTGTAGATGAAGGTTTATGGAACATACTAGTTTCTCATTAAACGATTGATACACATACTGTTTTGTGACATTGGTGGCCAACCCCATGACCTGTCAACACTCTCCCCCTCTCGACCTTGGGTTCCCCATTACTAGCTTTCCTGTCCCCTCCTGCCTTCTCGTCCTTGCTCCTGGGCTGGTGTGCCCATTTAGTCTCCTTTTGTTTTATGGGCCTGTCTAATCTTTGGCTGAAGGGTGAACCTCAGGAGTGACTTCAGTGCTGAGTTCAATGGGTGTTTGGGGGCCATACTCTCAGGGATACTTCAGTCTCTGTCAGACCAGTAAGTCTGGTCTTTTTTTATGAGTTAGAATTTTGTTCTGCATTTTTCTCCAGCTCTGTCTGGGACCCTCTATTGTGATCCCTGTCAGAGAGAGCAGTCAGTGGTGGTAGCCAGGCACTATCTAGTTGTGCCGGACTCAGTCTGGTGGAGGCTGTGGTAGTTGTGGTCCATGAGTCCTTTGGACTAGTCTTTCCATTGTGTCTTTGGTTTTCTTCATTCTCCCTTGCTCCAGACAGGGTGGAACCAGTAGATGTGTCTTAGATGGCCACTCACAAGCTTTTAAGACCTCAGATGCTACTCACCAAAGTAGGATGTGGAGTATTTTCTTTATAAGGTATGTTATGCCAATTGAGCTAGATGTACCCTGAGACTATGGTCCCCAGACCTCAGTGCTCAGCCCAGTAATTTGGTCCCTGATGGAGTTTGGGTGTTTCTATGAAGCTTTCATGACCTTGTCTTGGTCATGTTGTGCTGACTTCTCCAGTATTGTGTACTGTCTTACCCTTCACCAAAGTTACCACTTATCTATTATCTAGTTAGTGTTTTTCCTTCCCTATCCTTCCCCTCCCTAGTAATTGTCAAAGATTGTTTCTTTCTGTGTGTAAACCTTTTCATGAGTTTTTATAATAATGGTCTTGTACAGTATTTGTCCTTTTGTGATTGACTTATTTCACTCTGCATAATGCCCTCCAGATTAATCCATGTTGTGAGATGTTTCACAGATTCATCATGGTTCTTTATTGTTGTGTAGTATTCCATTGTGTGTATGTACCATAATTTGTTCATCCATTCATCTGTTGATAGGCACTTCGGTTGTTTCCATCTTTTTGCTATTGTGAATAATGCTACAGTGAACATGGGTGTGCATACGTCTATTTGTGTGACAGCTCTTATTTCTCCAGGCTATATTCTTAGGAGTGGGATCGCTGGATTGTATGTTATCTTTATTTCTAGCTTTTTAAGGAAGCGCCATGTCGTTTTCCAAAATGGTTGTACCATTTTGCAGTCCCACCAGCAGTGCATAAGAGTTCCAATCTCCCTACAGCCTCTCCAGCATTTGTTATTTTCTGGTTTTTTTTTATTCATGCCAGTAATATTGGAATGAGATGGTATCTAATAGTAGTTTTGATTTGTGTTTCTCTAATGGCAAGTGACTGCGAGCTTTTCCTCATGTGTCTGTTAGCCGCCTGAATGTCTTCTTTGGTGAAGGGTCTGGTCATATCTTTGCCCATTTTTTAATTGGATTATTTTTCTTTTTGTTATAGAGGTGTTGGATTTTCCTATAAATTTTTGAGATTAGGCCTTTGTCAGATTTGTCATAGCATATATTTTTTCCCAGTCTGTAGATTCTCTTTTTACTCTTTTGGTGAAGTCTTTTGATGAGTGTAAGTGTTTAATTTTTAGAAGATCCCAGTTATCTAGCTTATCTTCTGGTATTTGTGTATTGTTAGTTATGGTTTGTATCCTGTTTATGCCATGTTTTAGGGCCTCTAGTGTTGACCCTATTTT
>NW_004444347.1:198932-212921 GCF_000243295.1 Trichechus manatus latirostris | reverse complement strand
ACTGCAACTTGAGGCTTGAATTTTTTCTTCAGTTCTTTCAACTTGAGAAATGCCAAATGTGTTCTCGATTTTTGGTTTTCTAACTCCAGGTCTTTTCACATTTCATTATAATACTTTTTTTGTCTTTTTGATATCCCCTTTGATGTCTTCTGTTCGGCCGTTTTATGTGATCGTTTCTTCCTTTTGATTTAACTACTTTATGTTCAAGAGCATGTTTCAGAGTCTCGTCTGACATCCATTTTGGTCTTTTCTTTCTTTCCTGTCTTTTTAATGACCTTTTGCCTTCTTTATGCATGATGTTCTTGATGTCATCCTATCACTCATCTGATCTTTGATCGTTAGTGTTTAATGTGTCATATCTATTCTTGAGATCATCTCTTAATTCATCTATCACTACTTTCTAACAAACAGTGAATAAGTGTCAGTAATTTAAGAAAGAAAAAAAATGTGAGGAAATCATGAGTACACTTTGTGAATGTTAAAGTTGAGATATTCTAAGATATCCAGGTAGAGTTGTTAAGTGTACAATTAGTTCTGTGGTTCCGGATCTCTGATGACAAGCTCAGTGCTTTAAGAACAAGCTTTGGGCAATTATCGTACATACAGACTGAGTCATTTAGGGAAAAGCAGCAATATAGAGTGAGAAGGAACAGAAAGAAAGGAAATTTTAGGAAAAGAACCTAGACAGACTGAGTCTTTGAAACCTAGGGATGGATGTGTTTTAAGAACAAGTGAGAGGATGGAGGCAACATGGTCAAAACATCAGCATGGTATTTTAATCTCCACAAATTATCTCACAAAATACAACAACTAGGGAAGTAATAATAAAGTATATAAAACAACTTCCCGCAAAGCTGGAATGCATCAAAAATACCAGCAGGTGCAGTTAGTCCTCTGGCATAATGAGACCTGAATGAAGGAAGTAGCCATGTGGGAGGAAATAGAAGGGACACATGGAGTCTCTGAAAAGCTCACAAACCTGGGAAGCCAGAATTCATTGAATAATCCACACCTCAAAAGTTGTTGTCCTCATGGGAAGGAAATATCAATAAGCTAATGTTGTCACATTAGTCAAAACCTGGTGGGAATTTTGTAAATTCAGGTGAGAGAAAAGAGACTGAAAAATTCTTAAGATCTTGGAATGATCTTGGTATGAATCCTAAGAGATCTGATAGCCTTGAGCCCATGTATTACCCAGAACATGGTTTTTAGATACCATTCTAAAGAAATGATTTATTCCAGGGTGAGGCAGAGAAGGTACAAATGATCGTGGAACATTTTGTGTCAGGAAATAAACAGGTGTTCAAAGAATTATGGAGATTGTCAAAAGGACACATAGGCCAGTTTAAAGGAGCTCCTAGTAGCCAAACCTGGGACAATTTGTGTGCCAAAAATAATAATGATCATAATGGATTATAACCCATTGAATAAAGTAGGAAACATGACTCTGTACTGATGTAAATACACAAATTAAAAAATCGGAATTTGGATTAGGAATGGGATATTTGCATAGAATCAAAGTACTTCTCTCAAAATACTTGTTAATTGATAAGAAAAAAAAATGTTACTGTGTAGACTGGCAGACACACCTTAATCAACTGGCTAAAGTGACTCTTACCAATAGTATGACAAATTGAAATCTTGTGTCATCTGTCAGGATTCAGTGAGGCAAATACAGCAACACTCTTGGGATAATTCTACCAACACAACACATTTGATGTAATCATGAGGAAACAGTCCATAAACTTAAATCAGAGGACAATATACCAAATAATTGGCCTGTAACCGTAAAGCACTTCAGGGACATGAAAAGCAACAAAAAACTTAGGCAGCTAAACTAGACAAACATGACAACTAAATGCAGTGCTTGACTCTAAACAGGATCCTTTTGCTATAAAATATGAAGGGTGTAATATTTGGGGAGATTTGAATGGAGCCTGAGGATTAGGATTAGAAGTTAGTAATGTATCATTATTAATTTCCTGATTGTGGTTGTTCTGTTTTGCTTATGTAGGGGCATTCGTTTCTAGGTAAGAATTACACATTAAAGTATTTACAGTTATCAGACCGTCTTATTGGAGACTGTTTCAGGAAAGAAAGGTTCATTCTTTATACCATATTTGCATCGTTTCTGTAAGCGATATTGCTAATAAAATAAAACAAAAACTCATTAAACAAGTCGTTTAAAATATAAGGTGATAATAATAATAAAAATAACTACGGCTTATTCATTTTGTATACCTCTGTGTTAAATATTTTAATTGATTAATATTTATTGTCAAAGAAAAAATAATCATAATTTTTCAGTAATACAGTTGCCTTGTATTTCTTCATTTTTCACATAATTTTTCCAGTATGTTCCATTTTCTTAATGATCATTGATGTTTTTTATAATAATGCTTATAATAATGCGATATTTACAATAATGAAATAATAATAATAGGAAACATTTAAATAGAACTTACTGTGTGTCAGGAACTATTAGTGTTTTAACATATTCTTGCTCACTTAGACTGCCTAGCTACAGTACAGAGATGTTTTTTCCCTTCTCTTCCTCTACTTACTAGATGTTATCATGGGACTGATTTATTATATTGTTACTCTTTTTTTTTTTTTTCGAATTCTGCCAGTATGTATTGATTTAGGCTGTAGGTTGAAGACTAATTTAGCTACAAAATTGGAATTGACAGACACCAAATTGATTTTGATATGAAGACAAGTTAAAATTATCACTAGTTAAATTATGACAAGTTAAAGTTTTATGTGGGCAAACAACAGTGTTAAGTGCAAGATTTAAATAAAAACCATGTATGATCTTTACTGTTTCTAGGATGTTGTTTAAATGATATTTCCAAAGAAGACCGACACACAGGCAGTCCAGTGGGACTTGTATAAGTAGTTAATTGAGTTGTATAAAATTAAATGTATGTCCCTTTACACACCTATAGTTTTCCAAAGAAATTCATTTATATTTTTCTTGGAGATAGTAAAATTGAAAAAGAAATTAGAATCAGAATTGAATTGTGTTTTGAAAATGAAAAGCACTTTCCCTCTTGACTCCTCTTCTGTAAGTGAAGTAGTATAAAATTCCTGATACTGTATTGAAGAGTTTTAATTTGATACTGACTTTATTCCCTTCATCTGAGGAATATAATTTAATTTTAGACGTTCCCGTGGTGTGAAGTTTTTTAGCAGTTGCAGCCTGGATGAATTTAAACATATAGTTACACGGCCTGAATTTGAATGTCTTCAGAATCAAGTAGTTCCAAAAGTGGCTTTCCAAGGAAGACACGAAGTGGCATTTTGTGGCAATGGAATTTTGGAACCACCAGAGCAATGTGATTGTGGCCTTCCAGCGGTTAGTGGCAAACATTAGTAGCTTATTCAAAGATTTGGTTTTGTGTTTTTCATGTCATATTATAATGATCAATGTGATATAAAAGGGGAGGACTTTTTTATTTTTTATTTTATTGTTGTACTTTAAGTGAAAGTTTACAATTTCAAGTTAGTCTGTTAGACAAAAATTTATACATAGATTGCTATGTGACTCTAATTGCTTTCCCTGTACTGTGACAGCACACTCCTCCTTTCCACCCTTGATTTCCCGTGTCCATTCCACTAGCTCCTGACCCTCTCTGCCTTCTCATCTCACCTCTGGACAGGAGCTGCCCATTTAGTCTCATGTATCTACTTGAGCTAAGAAGCACACTCTTCATGAGTATCATTTCATGTCCCATAGTCCAGTCTAATCTGTGAAGAGTTGGCCTCAGGAATGGTTTTAGTTCTGGGTTGACAGAGTCTGGGGGCCATGCTTTCTGGGGTTCCTCCAGTCTCAGTGAGACTATTAAGTCTGGTCTTTTTACTGGAGTTTGAGTTCTGCACCATACTTTTCTCCTGCTCCATCAGGGACTCTCTGTTGTATTCCCTGTCATGGCAGTCATTGGTGGTAGTTTTTTTTTTTTTTTAATGTGGCACTGTTTTATCGTATATCTAAAATAGGGGCATATGGGGCATGGGGCAACTGACTCATTCTGAATTTGAAGCATTTGCAGAATTTGAGCACAAGTTAAGTTTAGACTGTCAAAAAGAAATCGATTCTTTACTGTGTAACTATTAATAGTAAGACCACTCCTGTGTATCCTCAATCAATAGCATAAACAGCAGCAGCATCAGTAGTATAATCATCACTTCAGTCATCTCCTCAGTTCTTCTGAAGTGACTATACAGGTTCACTAGGTTACTAAGTGTTTATGGTTGGTTACCTTCTCAAACCCTAATATCAGCCCTTATATCTGTGGGAGGTTCATGTATTTTAACTTGGGTTCACAGAATTGGATAAGTCATAATCCTTGGTTCATTGCCATCAGTGTTGAATGCAAGACCCGACAATGATACGTGTGCGACCCGACCCAACTCTTTCTTCTCACCCTTCCTTTACTAGAAAAGTAAACACTATCCAGAAATTTTTTTAACGATGCCTTTTTAAATGTTATTATTAGCTTTTTGTTTTAGAACATTATTAAAAATGTAGCATAAACTTCTGGGACTAACATTTTTATTCCATAGGTTACTGATAATATCCACGTTATTGTGTGTAGATGTAGTTCTTTGATTCTCTTTTTGTGTGTGTAATAACCCATTAGGGTATGGTAATATACAATTACTAATCTATCCTCCTTTTGATGGGTATTTTGAGTGTTCAGAGATCGATTTTACTGTCTAAACAGTTTTGTGTTATCTTAACTCCTGATGCATACTAGCCTCTGCGCTGTGTATCTAAATATGAAATTTCTGGGTTATGCAATAGGTGAGTAATGCCTGAGTAATGCCAAGTGGTTGTGCTAATTTATATTGGAACTTGCTTTTCACAGTATAGTAGATCCTGTTTTTTCCATAACCTATCCAGCATGTGGTATTGTGGACTTTATATAATTTTTGCCAGTTGAAATTGTACAACATGATATCTCACTGTGATTTCGTTGGTCTTTCCCTGATTATTAGCAAAATTGAACATCTCTTCATATGTTTAGGAGCCATATATGTTTTCTTTGATGTGAAATGTCTGTTTATTGGATCAGTTCTTTTCTCTATTAGGTTGTTGATTGCATATTTATTTGTATTTCTTTATATTGATCATTAATGTGTTAAATGTCTTCTGTTTTCTTCCATGTAACTTCTAATGAAAAAAATCATGTTAATCTAAATTAATGTGCTTTGACACAAATTTGTATTACTGATTTTATCTTTGCAGTACATCTTAGAATGAAATAGCGATAATTTAATGCTTTCTTTCATGGAGCCTCTTAAAACTTTTTTTCGGTGTTTGTTCTGTGTTTTGGATGGATAGTTTCTATTGTTACATTTTCAAAATCACTAACTTTTCTTTTGCTGTATCTGTTCTTTAGTCAAAGGATATAGTTAATTTCTCCTTCAAATATTTCATTTTTCTTTTTTAACATTTTTTTTATCCTTTTTTATATTTTCCATTTCTCTTTTTACTGTTCATTTGTATCTTTAAAGACATGAGTATATTAGGAATAGCTTCTAAAATATTCTGTCTTGTTAATTTCGTCATCTCTAGAATTTCTGTATCTGGTTCTATTTACTGATTATTTTCTAAGAGTCATATGATTATGATTCTTGTAACGTGTATTAAGTTTTTCAGACTTCTTCAATTTTGTTGTATATGAATATGTGAATTAGTTATAAAATATACAACTAATGAACTTTTTAAATAATCTTTTTCTTTGGCCCTAATGTATTTTTTTTTAATTGTGGTAAAATACATACAACAAAAATTTCCATTTTAACCGCTTTTAGTGTACTATCCAACCATGTTGATTATAGTTACAGTGCTATGCAATCCTCACCAGTGTTTATTTCCAAAACATTTTCATTGCTCCAAACAAAGCTTCGGTACTCAGTAGGATAACTCCCTGTGAATACAGACAGACATCCCTGGTGACCACTAATCTACTGTTTGTCTATATTCATTTGCCTCTGCTGTACATTTCATATAACTGGAATTATACAATTTTTATCCTTTTGTATCTGGCGTATTTGGCTTAGCATAATATTTTCCAGGTTCATCCATGTCGTAGCATGTATCAGAAGTTTATTTCTCTTTATGACTGAATAATATTGCATTGAATGGATATAAAAAATTTGTTTATCCGTTCATCTGTTTATGGACACTTAGTTGTTTCCACTTTTTGACTATTGTAAG
The DNA here is from genome assembly GCF_000243295.1 of Trichechus manatus latirostris. Taxonomy (NCBI): domain Eukaryota; kingdom Metazoa; phylum Chordata; class Mammalia; order Sirenia; family Trichechidae; genus Trichechus; species Trichechus manatus. Next base: position 206,695 of record NW_004444347.1, on the reverse strand, counting down.
CATGCTATAATGAACATTGATGTAGAAGTATTTTTTTTGAGTTCCTGATTTCACATCTTTTGGGTATATACCTAGGATGCAATTGCTGGGTGTCTTAGTTATCTAGTGCTGCTGTAACAGAAATACCACAGGTGGATGGCTTTAGCAAATAGAAATTTATTCTCTCACAGTCTAGGAAGCCAGAAGTCTGAATTCAGGGCGCCAGCTCTCTGAGGAATGCTTTCTCTCAGTTCTGGGGGAATGTCCCTGTCATCAGTTTTCCCCTGGTCTAGGAGCTTCTCAGTGCAGAGACCCCATGTCCAAAGGATGAACTCCGTTCCCGGTGCTTCTTTCTTGGTAGCATGATGTCCCTCTCGTGTCTGCTCGGTTCCCTCCAAAGAGATTGACCCAAAATACAGCCTAATCCTGTAGATTGAGTCCTGCTTCATTAACATAACTGCCTCTAATCCTGCCTGATTAACATCATAGAGGTTAGGATTTACAACACATAGGATAATCACATCAGATCACAAAATGGTGGACAACCACGCAATTCTGGGAATCATGGCCTAGCCAAGTTGACACACATTTTTGGGGGACACAATTCAATCCATAACACTGGGTCATATGGTAATTTTATATTTAACTTTTTGAGGAATAGCAAAACTGTTTTCCACAGCTGCACCATTTTACGTTCGCAACAGCAATGGATGAGGGTTCCAATTTCTCGATATCCTTGCCAACACCTGTTGTTCTTTGTTTTTCTGATAATAGCCATCCTAGTGGGTGTGAAGTGGCATCTCATTGTGGCCTTGGTTTGCATTTCACTCGTGACTAATGATATTGAACACCTTTTCATGTGCTTATTGGCCATTTGTATATCTTTGGCCGAATGTCTATTCAAATCCTTTGCCCATATTTTGACTGGGTTGTTTGTTGTTGTTTGTCTTTTTGTTATTGAGGTGTAGGAGTTAGTTATAAATCATTTCTATTGAATCCTTGTCAGATACATGATATCCAGTCATTTTCTCATTTTTTAGGTTGTCTTTTCACTTTCTTTGTAATGTTTTTGATGCATAAAAGTTTTTAATTTTGGAAAAAAAAGTTTTTAATTTTGATGAAATCAAGCTTACTTATTTTTTTCTGTTGCTTGTGCTTTTGGTGTATCTAAGCATCTACTGCCAAATACAAGGTCCTGCGTATTTACCGCCATTTTTTTTCTTTTAAGAGTTTTATGTTTTTATACCTAATATTTAGGTCATTGATACATTTTAATTCATTTTTTTGTATATGATGTGAAGTAGGAATTCAGTCAGAGATGACAATCCAGTTGTCCCGACCATTTGTTAAAGAGACTGTTCTTTCCCCATTGAATGGATTCAGCACACTTATGGAAAACCAACTTGTCATAGATGTTTAGGCTTATTTCTGGATTCTCAATACAATTCCATTGGTCTGTATATCTGTCTTTATGCCATTACCACACTGTTTTAATTACTGTACCTCTGTTGTAAGTTTTGAAATCAGGCAGTGTAGTTACAACTTTGGTTTTTGTTTTAAAGATTGTTTTGGCTATTTGGAGTGCCTTGCAAATGCGTATGAGTTTGAAGATTGGCTGTTCCATTTCTGCAAAAAAGGCTCTTTTGAATTTGATAGACATTGCATTGAAAATATGTATTGCTTTTGAAATGGTGTATCTTTGGCTATGTATATTTTCACCAAAAATAAAAGGTCGAGAAGGGAGAGGGTTGACATGTTGTGGGGTTGTTAACCAATGTGATAAAACAATATGTGTACTACTGTTTCATGAGAAACTATTTGTTCTATAAGCCTTCACCTGAAGTACAATTAAAAAAAAAAAAGAAAATATGTATTGCTTTGTGTAGCATTGATGTTCCGATATTAAGTGTTCCAAATCAATGAACGTGGAATGTTTTTCCATTTACTTAGGTTTCCTTTAATTTCTTTCAGCAATTCTTTATCGTTTTCATGTACAAGTCTTTCACCTCCTTGTTTAAGTGTATTTCTCAGTATGTTATTCTTTTAGATGCTATTATAAATGAAATTATTTTCTTATTTTTCTTTTCAGATTGTTCATTGCTAGTGTCTAGAAACACAACTAATTTTTGTGTGTGTCATGTACCCTGCAACTTTCAGCATAAATAGAAACGCATTGTGTCCCAAAGAATGGTTTCCTGTTTCCCCTCCCTCTGGTCCCTGGTACACACTAATCAATTTAGTCTATATTTATTTACCTTTTTTGTTTTATATAAGTGAGATTATCAATATTTTTCCTTTTGTGATGACTTATTTCACTCAGCATAATGTCTTCAAGGTTCGTCCATGTTGTCGAATGTATCAAGACATCATTTCACTTTCTAGCTGAGTAGTATTCCATTGTATGTGTGTGTCACATTTTGGTTATCCATTTGTTTGTTGGCGAACATTTAGGCTGTTTCCGCCTTTTGGCTATTATGAAATGCGCTATAATGAACATTGGTGTACACATATCTGTTCACATTGCTGCCATCAAGTCTCTTGGAGTAGAATTGCTGGGTCATGGTCGTGACTAGTTTTAGTTTTGTGAGGAAAATCACACTGTTTTCCACAATAGTCTTACCATTCTGCTTTCCCACCAGCAGTGGATAAGTGTTAGAATTACCCTACATCCTTGCCAATATTTGTTATTTTTCTTTTTCTTTTTCTTTTTTATTGTTTCTTTAAAATCTTAGTCATCCTGGCAGGAATGAAGTGGTATCTCATTGTGATTTTGAATTGCATTTCTCTGATGGCTAAAGGCATTGAGCATATTTTCATGTGTTTGCTTGGCATTTGTATATTCTCTTTGGTGAAATGTCTATTCAGGTCCTCTGCTCATTTTTCAGTTGGGTTGTTTGTCTTTTTCTTGTTAAGTTGTAGGAGTACTTTATGTATCCTGAATATTAGTTCCTTGTCTGTTATATAGTTCCCAAAAAATTTCTCCGCATCTATAGGTTGTCTCGTTACTTTGTTGACAAGGTCCATTGATATACAGAAGTATTTAATTTTCATGAGATTCCATTTATCTATTTTGTCTTTTGTTGCCTGTGCCTTTTGTGTCGTGTCTGTTGTTGAGGGCTAGGTCTCAAAACAAAACTTCAGTGTTTTCTTCTAAGAGTTTTATAGTTTTAGGTCATACATTTAGATTTTTTATTTATTTTGTATTAGGTTTTGTTCATGGTGTGAAGTATAGGTCTACCTTCATTCTTTTGCATGTGGAAATCCAGTTGTCCCAGCACTATTTATTAAAGAAGCTGATTTTCCCCCCATTCGATGAGTTTAGCAACCTTGTCAAAGATTAGTTGACCGTAGAAGTGGCACTCATCTGTGGGCTCTCAGTTCTATTCCATTGGCCTATATGTGTATCATTATACAAATCCAGACTTTTTTGATCACTGTACTTTTGTTTTGATATCTTTGAGATCAGAAAAATGAGAGTCCTCCTACTCTGTTCTTTTTTTTCTCACGATTTCTTTGTCTATTCTAGACCCTTTGCAGTTTTATATATATATGAGGATTGATTTTTCCATTTCTGTAAATAAAGCTGTTGAAATTTGATAGTGATTTCACTGAATTTATAGACTGCTTTAGGTAGTATTGACTTCTCAAAAATATTGAGTCTTCTGATCCATGAGCATGGAATGCCCTTCCATTTATTGAGGTCATCTTTAATTTATTAATGTTTTATCATTTTGTGTGTACAAGTCTTTCACTTCTTTCCTTAAATCTATTCCTAGATATTTTATTTTTTCCGATGGTATTCTAAATGGGATTGTTTTCTTAATTTTTCAGCTTTTTCATTGGTAATGTATAAAAAGCCAACTGATTTCTGTGAGTTCACTTTGTGTCCTGCCACTTTGCTGAATTTATTTATTAGCTGTAGTCGCTTTCTTGTGACTTCTTTGGAGCCTTCTATATATAGGATCATGTCATCTGCAAAGACAGGTAATTTTACTTACTTCCTAATATGGATACCTTTTCTTTCATTCTTTTTTGGCATAATTTCTCTTTTTATCTTTGTCAGTCTAGCTAAAGATTTGTCAATTTTATTGATTGTTTCAAAGAATCAAGTTCTGCTTTTGTTGATTCTATTGTTTTTTTGTTTTAGATTTTATTTATTTATGCTGCAATGTTTGTTATTTCCTTTTTTCTGGTAGGTGTAGAGCTAGTTTGTTCTCCTGTTTCTAGTGCCTCAAGTTGAAGAGTTTGGCTGTTGGCTTGAGGTCTTTATTCTTTCTTCATGTAGGCATTTATTGCTATCAGTTTGCCTCTGAGTACTTTCTTTGCTGCCTCCCATAAGTGTTATGTTGTGCTTTCATTTTCATTGACTCTAATTTGTGATTTCTCTTTTGATTTCTTCTTTGACCTATTGGTGGTTTATATGTTTTGATATTATCTACTGTCTTCAGGACATTCAGTAGTTATTTTCTTCATTTACTGATTGTAGATTTGTTTGTTTTGTCCTGCTTTTTTGTCTTATTTGGTTATGTCTGAGCAGGCGGGGTGTGTGTTCTTTGTTGTTTGCTTGTCTGGGGACATGATACTTTTCACTTCCTTGTCCAGGGGGCGGGGCCAGTTGCTCAGCTGTAGTGCAGTAGGGCAGGTCCAGCTGAAGGGGAGTTACTGGGATGGGTTATTTGGCATGTTCTAGGGCCAACAGGGTGGGCTGGGAATCGGTGCAGGGCAGGTTCCAGTAGACCATGCCTGTGCTGCTCAGGGGTGTGATGTTCAGCGCATGGTGCAGGTAGGCAGGAAGAAGGGGAGAGATTGTAATGTGTGGAGCTAAGATGAGTATGGGAAAGAAGAGAGAGAGGAGAGAGAAACAGGAGCCAAAAACAAACAAAAATAGAAAAAAAAAGTGCTAAAGGAGCTTGCTGTTGGAGTGGAAAGATGAGAAACCAAGAAATGGGGAAAAACAAAAAGGTGAAGGAAAAAAAAAAAGGGAAAAAGAAAATAGGTCAATATAAATTAGGGGGAAAAAAAAAGCAATGCCCCAGGGATTCCACTGGTGCATCTGTGAAGACTGGAGAAGTTGCTCCCAGGTTGTGAAGTACAGCCTGGCTAGAAGGGGTAGTGATGTTACACAGGTCCAGGTGTAAAGGAGACAGGAAGAGAAGGTAAGTATGGAGACACAAGAAACTGAGAAATGAAGAAAGATAAAAAGGAAAAAAGAGGAAAAAAACGAAAAAAAAAAAAAAAAAAGAGAAAAGAAATGCCCCCAGGGATCCCACTGCACAGCTGTGCAGACTGAGGAAGTAGCTCCCAAGCCACAAAGTACAGCCCAGCTATAAGGGGCTCCCAAGCAAAAAATAAGAAAAAAAACAAAACAGAACAAATCAAAACAAAACAAGCCCTGAGGATCTCACCAGCATGGTGGTGTAGGCCGGGAAGAAGTTCCACAGTCAAGCAGCACTTCACAGCCTTTCAAGAAGAAGCAAAGATGGCACATGGAGCCAGGTGTTTGAGAGAAAGGGGGTGAGGTGGTGAGAGGTACCAAATAAACCAAAAGAAGCAGAAAAAGCAACACCAGCAACAAACAAATGGTACTCAGGGTGCCAGCCAGTGTGGCCGAGTCGAATCCAAGCAGGACAGGGCTGAAGTCAGTGCCTCCCGGCCAAGAGACTGTGGCCACAGGGAGCAGAGGAGGCTGAGTAGGGGTGAAGAAGTGTGGGGGGTGGGAAAGCATATATCACTGGTTACCGGTTGTTCTGTTTCCTGCTGGAAGCTCCATGAAGCTGCTTTCCCGTACTCCCTGTCTGCCAATCTCTGATGTGGGTGAGGCAAATCCAAGTGGCAGGGACCCTGCATTTCCTGGCTGCCAAGCTACCACAGCCAGCTATGAACTGGCAGAGGTCAAGCAGGCGGGAGAAGGATGGGTGGTGGGAAGGTGTATATTACTGGTTACCAGGTGCTCTGTCTCCTGCTGGGAACTCTGTGAAGCTGCTTTCCCATACTTCCTGTCTTCCAGTCACTGACAAGAGTCCAAGATGGCGGATCCATGCTGCATTAGCTGATAGGGGATCTCCGCACATATCTCTCCTTGCTCTCTGTTCTCTGTCAGTTTCTTATTCCATTCGGTGCTTGGCTGAGTTCTTTGTCTCTTCATTTGACACGTAGGGTTCCGGGATTGACGTTTGTCTCTTTTTTTACTTAGTTTTTTGGCTCTTTGCTGTGGAGGGATGGTGTGGTGCTTCTGTCTGTAGTGCCGTGTTGGCTCTGTCTCTCACTATTGGTGGTTTAATTGTGTGCTGCTTAGATTCCATGTTTGTTTATTTTCTAGTTTTTTTTTCTGTTATTAATTTCAAGTTTCACTCCACTGTAGTCAGAGAAAATACCTTGTATGATTTCAGTCTTTTTACCTTTATCAAAACTTGCTTTGTGAACTAAAATGTGGTCTGTTCTGGAGAATGATCCATGTGTACTGGAGTAGAATGTCTGCTGTGCTATTGTTGGGTGAAGTTTTTCTATATATGTTTGTTAAGTCTAGCTGTTTTATAGTGTCATTCATGTCCTGTTTCCATGTAGATCTTCTTTATAGATGTTCTAATATTGAAAGTGGTATATTGAAGTCACCAACTAATATTGTAGTGCTATTTTTCCCTTCACTTCTGTCAGTTTTCTCTTTATATGTTTAGGTGCTTGAATGTTGGATGCGTATATATTTATGATTGTTAAGTGTTCCTGATGAATTGACACTTTCATCACTATATAATGGCCACGCTTATCTCTTCTTACAACTTTTGTCCTTTTTTAATTTTTCTTTTATTTTTTTATTGTACTTTAGATGAAGGTCTACAGAAAAATATTTCCTCATTAAACAGTACACATACTGTTTTATGACAGTGGTTAAGAATCCCATGACATGTCAACACTCCCTTCTCAACCTTGGGTTCCCTATTACCAGCTTTCCTTTCCCCTCCTGCCTTCTAGTCCTTCACTCTGGACTGTTGTGCCCCATTAGCCTCGTTTTGTTTTATGGGGCTGTCTTATCTTTGGCTGAACCATGGACCTCGGGAATGACTTCATTAATGAGCTAAAACGGTGTCAGGGGGCCATACTCTTGAGGTTTCTCCAGTCTGTGTCAGGCCAGTAAGTCGTTATTTTTCTGTGAGTTAAAATTTTGTTCTACATTTTCTCCAATTCTGTCCGGGACCTTCTGTTGTGATCCCAGTCAGAGCAGTCAGTGGTGGTAGCCGGGCACCATCAAGTTGTACTGGACTCAGTCTGGTGGAGGCCATGGTAGTTGTGGTCCATTAGTCCTTTGGACTAATCTTTTCCTTGTATCTTGTTTTCTTCATTCTCCCTTGCTCCTGACGGGGTGAAACCAGTGGAGTATCTTAGAAGGCTGCTTACAGGCTTTTAAGACCCCATATGCTACTCACCAGAGTAGAATGTAGAACATTTTCTTTATAAAGTGCGTTATGCCAATTGGGCTAGATGTTCCCGGAGACCATGGCCCCCACAGCCCTCCGCCCAGCATTTCTGTCTCTCAGGTAGTTTGGACGCATCTATGGAGCTTCCATGACCTTGCCTTGTACAAGTTGTGCTGGCTTCCCCAGTACTGTGTACTGTCTTACCCTTCACCAGAGTTACCACATATCTATTGTGTATTGAGTATTTCCCCCTCTACCTCTCCCATCCCTCGTAACCAACAAAGATTGTCTCTTTTTATGTGTAAACTTTTTCATGAGTTTTTACAATAGAGGTCTCATACAATATTTGTCCTTTTGTGATTGACTTATTTC
>NW_004444347.1:196865-198249 GCF_000243295.1 Trichechus manatus latirostris | reverse complement strand
ATTTTTAGAAGATCCCAGTCACCTAGCTTATCTTCTGGAGTTTGTGTGTTGTTGGTTATGGTTTTTATCCTGTTAATACCTTGTATTAAGGCCTCTAGCATTGATCCTATTTTTTCTTCTATGAACTTTATAATTTTTTGCTTTATATTTAGGTCTTTGATCCATTTTGAATTAGTTTTTGTGTATGGTGTGAGGTATGGGTCCTGTTTCTTTTTTTCTTTTTTTTTTTTTTTGCTGATGAACATCAGTTTTGCCAGCACCGTTTGTTAAAAGACCGTCTTTCTCCCATTTGATGGACATTGGACCTTTGTTGAAGATCAGGTGACCATAGGTGGATGCATTTACGTCTGGGTTCTCAATTCTGTTCCATTGGTCAGTGTATGTGTTGTTGTACCAGTACCAGCCTGTTTTGACTACCGTAGATGCATAGTAGGTTCTGAGGTCAGGCAGTGTGAGTCCTCTACTTTATTCTTCTTCTTCAATACATCTTTACTTCTCTGGGGCTTCTTCCCTTTCCATATAAAGTTAATGATTAGTTTTTCCAACTCTTTAAAGAATGTTGTTGATATTTGGATTGGGTTGCATTGTATTTGTAAATTGCTTCGGGAAGAATTGTGATTTTCACAATACTGAGTCTACCTACCCATGAGCATGGTATGATTTTCCATTTATGTAAATCCCTTTAGGTTTCTTGCAGTAGTGTTTTGTTGTTTTCTTTGTATAGGTCTTTTACATCCCTGGTTAGATTTATTCCTACGTATTTTATTTTTTAAGGGGCTATTATAAATGGTATAGTTTTCCTGGTTTCATTGTCATCATTCTGTTTATTAGTGTATAGGAATCCAACTGATTTTTGTATGTTTATCTTGTACCGTACTACTCTGCTGAATCTTTCTATTAGCTCCAGTAGTTTTCTTCTGGAGTTTTTACCATTTTCTCTGTACAGTATTATATCATCCACAAACAGGGACAGTTTAACTTCTTAATTTACCAATTTGGATTTCCTTTATTTCTTTTTCTTGCCTTATTGCTCTAGCTAGGACTTACAGCACAGTGTTAAATAGGAGCTCTCAAGCAGAGTGTTTTCAGCCTCTCTCCATTAAGAATGATGTTTGCCATTGGTTTTGCATGGATGCCCTTTATTATGTTAAGAAATTTCCCTTCTAAACCTATTTTATTGAGAGTTTTTATCAGGAATGGGTGCTGGATTTTTTCAAATGCCTTTTCCTGTGTCAAATGAGATGATGATGTGATTCTTTTCTTGTCTTTTATTTATGAGGTGTATTATGTTGTTTGGTTTTCTAATGCTGAACCGTCCTTCCATACCTAGCATGAATCCTACTTGGTCGTGGTGTATTATTTTTTTGATATGATGCTGAATTCT
>NW_004444347.1:189010-191223 GCF_000243295.1 Trichechus manatus latirostris | reverse complement strand
TATGATATGCCTTGGTGATTTTCTTTTGGGGTCTCTCCTATATTGTGTTCGTTGAGCTTCTTGGATGGCCAGCTTTTCATCTTTCATGATATTGGGGAAGTTTTCTGTCAGCAGTTCTTCATTGATCCTCTCTGTGTTTTCTGTTTTCTCCCCCTGTTCTGGAATTGCAATCATTTGCAAATTTTTGCGTTTGATTGTATCCCACATAACTCTCAGGGTCTCTTCATTTTTCTTTGTTTTTTTTTTTTTTGGAGTTTTCCTGAAACAGAGTTGTATCCAAGTGTTTGTCTTCACTTCCACGGATCCTGTCTTCCACCGTTTCAAATCTGCTTCTCAGCCCTTCTATGACACCATCCATTTCTGAAATCTTGTTGCTTATCTTTTGGATTTCTAATTCTTGTCTTTGTATAATTTCTAGTTGTGAATTTATTTTGGCATTTTGTTCCTGCATTATTTTACTGAATTCTTCGAATTTTTTGTCTGTATTTTCCGTGAATGTGTCTATTTTTTCCTCATGTTTGTCAGCTTTTTGCCTCAGTTCTTGGAGAATTCTGAGTATTAGAGATTTGAATTCCCTATCAGGTAGTTCTAGTGCATTTTCTTCCACTGAAGAGTCATCTGGTGTTTTATTTTGGATGCCTACTGGAACCATCCTGTTCTGTTTTTGTGAATGTTTTGATATTTTGTGCTTTCTTCGGGGCATTCAGTAGTTATTTTTGTAGTTTATTGATTGTAGATTTGTTTGTTTCATCCCTTTTTTTAAAAAAACATTTTTACTGTGTCTGAGCAGGCGGACTGTGTGTTCTTTGTTGTTTGCTCATCTGTGGGCACAATGCTTTTCACCTCCTTCTCCAGTTGGCAGGGTCGGTCACTCAGATATGGTACGGCAGGGCAGGTCTAGCTGAAGAGGAGTTACTTGGATGGGTTGTTTGTGGCACTTACTACAGCCACCAGAGTCGGTTGGTAATCAGTGTAGGGCACGTTCCAGTAGGCCATGCCTGTGCTGCTTGGTGGTGTGATGTCAAGCGCACGGTGCAGGTAGGGAGGTTGCAGCGGGTAGATTGTTCTGTGTGGAGCTAAGGTGGATATGGGAGAGAGGAGAGAGGAACAGGACCCAAAAACATACAAACAAAAAAGAATTCTAGGGGAGCCTGCCATTGGAGTGGAGAGATGAGAGACTATGAAATGGAGAAAAACAGAAAGGTGAAGAAGAAGAAAAGAAAAGAATGAATAAATAAAAATCGGAAAGATTAAAGAACCTCAAATTTCCCAGGGATCCCACCGGTGCAGCTGTGAGGTCTGGGGAAGTTGCTCTAAGGTGTTGCAGTACAGCCTGGCTAGAAGGCGTAGAGGTATACAACTCCAGGTATTCAGGGAAAAGAAAGAGAGGGAAGATATAGACAGACAAGAAACTGAGCAATAAAGAAAGACAAAAAGGGAAAAAGAGGCAAAACAAAGCAAAACAAATTAAATTTAAAAAAAAGAAAGAAAGGCCCCCCAAAAAACATTAAAAAAAAAACAACAAAAAAAGAAATACTCTCAGGGATCCCTCTGCCTGTGTGTACAAACCGAGGGGAAAGTCTCCTTGCTACACAGCACCGCCTGGCCAGAAAGGGCTCCCAACTCAAGAAAAGGAGAAGAAAAGAAACAATTTAAGAGAAACCAACGAACAAAAGCCCCGGGATTCCACCAGCATGGCAGCCCAGACCGGGAAGCGGCTCCACACTCGAATGGAGCTCCGCAGCCCCTCAGGAAGAAGCAAAGATGGTGCACGGAGCCAGGTATTTGAGCGAAAGGAGGGGGAGGTGGTGAGAGGTAAGGAGGAAATCAAAAGAAGTGGAAAAAAGCAACACCAGCCGCCAAGAAATGGCACTCAGAGAGCCGACCCATTTGGGTGTGTGGAATCCAAGCAGTCAGTGTTTCCTGGTCAAGAGATTGTGGCCGCTGGAAGAAGAGGAGGCCAAGTTGGGGTGAAGAAGGATGGTGTGTGGGAAAGTGTATATCGCAAATTACCGGTTGTTTTGTCTCCTGCTAGACGCTCCGTGAGGCTGCTTTCTCATATCCCCGTTTGCTGGTCTCCAGTAGGAATCCAAGATAGCGGATCCACGCTACGTTAGCTGGTAGGGGACCTCTGCATGAATCTCTCCTCACTCTCCTTTCTCTTGTCAGTTTTCTCACTCCATTTGGTGCTTGGCTGAGTTCTTTATCTCTTC
>NW_004444347.1:182489-188910 GCF_000243295.1 Trichechus manatus latirostris | reverse complement strand
GAGAGTTTTGCAGGATATATTATTCTTGACTGGCAATTGTTTTCTTTGAAGGTTTTATGTATGTCATCCGGTTGCCTTCTTGCCTGCATGGTTTCTGCTGCATAATCTGAGCTTAGTCTTGTTTATCCTCTGTACGTGTCTTTTTGTTTTTCTCGAGCTGCTCTCAGCATTCTTTGTCTCTCTTTGGTTTTTGTGGGTGTGATTATGATATGTCTTGGTGATTTTCTTTTGGGATCTAGCCTATACGGAGTTTGTTGTGCTTCTTGAATGGACAGTTTTTCATCTTTCATGATATTAGAGAAGTTTTCTGTAAGCAGCTCTTCAATGATCCTCTCTGTGTTTTCTGTTTTCTCCCCCTTTTCTGGAACTCCAATCACTCACAAATTTTTGCTTTTGATTGTATCCCACATAATCTCAGGATTTCTTCATTTTCCTTTGTTCTTTTTTCTGATTTTTCCTCGGAGTTGTATCCATGTGTTTGTCTTCAATTTCGCTGATCCTGTTTTCCATTGTTTCAAACCTGCTCCTCAGCCCTTCTATGACGCTGTCCATTTCTGCAATCTTGTTGTTTATCTTTTGGATTTCTGAGTGTTGTTTTTGTATGATTTCTAGTTGTGAATTTATTTTGGCATTTTGTGCATGTATTATTTTTCTGAATTCTTTCATTTTTTTGTCTGTTTTTTCCATGAATTTGTCTACCTTTTTCATGAATTTGTCTATTTTTCCTCATTTTTGTCTGATTTTTACTTTTACTTTTGGATAGCTCTGAATATTATATTTTGTATTCCCTATCAGGTAGTTCTACTGCTTGTTTTTCTATTGGAAGGTCATCTGGTGTTTTATTTTGAATGTCTGCTGAAACCATCCTGTCCTGTTTTTGTAAATGTTTTGATATTGTCTGCTGTCTTCGGGGCATTCGGTGGTTATTTTCCTTTTTTATTGATTGTAGATTTGTTTGTTTCATCCTGCTTTTTTTTTAAATTTGGTTACGTCTGACAGGCAGGCTGTGTGTTCTTTGTTGTTTGCTTGTCTGTGGGCACTATACTTTTCACCTCCTTCTCCAATGGGCAGAGTCAGTTACTCAGGTATGGTACAGCAGAGCAGGTCCAGCTGAAGGGAAGTTGCTGCGATGGGTTGTTTGTGGCATGTACTAGGGCCAACAGGGCAGGCCAGGAATCAGTGCGGGGCAGGTTCTGGTAGGCCATGCCTGTGCTGCTTGGAGGTTTGATGTTCAGTGCATATTGCAGGCAGGTAGGAAGGAGGGGGGAGATTGTGATGTGTTGAGCTAATATGGCTATGGGAAAGAGGAGAGAGAGGAGAGAAGAATAGGAACCAAAAACATACGCACGCACGTAGAAACAAACAAACAAAAAAGAGTGCTAAGGGCACTTGTCGTTGGAGAGGGGAGATGAGAGACTGAGAAATAGAGAAAAACAAAAAGGAAAAAAGGAAAAAGGATCAAAGAAAAAAACTGAATAAATATAAATTAGAAAAAGAAAAAGTAAAGCAAAAACAAAAAGCAAAGTGCCATAAACAAACTTTAAAAAAGTGAGGGATAGCTATACCCAAAATTTTGTGAAAGATCCACAACAGAAGATTTGACATCAATTTGTCATCAGTTTGGACTGATGAGTTGTATTGTCTTCAGACTAGGGAATATTGTTTTATCCCCAGAGTAAGACTAATCCAAACCAAACCCATTGCTGTCAAGTTGATTCCAGCTCATAGTGAACCTACAGTACAGAGTAGGGCTACCCCATAGGGTTTTCAAGAAGTGGCTGGTGGATTCGAACTGCCAACCTTTTGGTTAGCAGCCAAGCTCTTTAACCACTGTGCCACTAGGGCTGCAGAGTAAGAATAGGTGATTTTAATATTATTTGTCTAAAACACGGGGAGAAAAACGCACTAAGGCCTGGCTTACACATCTTCACAAGTGTGTGCTCACACTAAAAATGAAGGGCAGCAAAGGAGAATCGCCAGCGGATAGATACCTCTGCTTTTTGCAGATCTAGGAAAGAGGCAGTGGGGTAAGTTGCTGACATGATTATGCAGTTTTCCCCACATCACCTCAACTACCTCTCCTTTTTTCCTACCTGCTAGAGTAGTCAGAGAACCAGAATGGCAATTATGTGTAATGAGTGTATATGTAATTGTGAATGAGTAGACTGAAGGGGAAGCTCATGCTGTACTAGACCAGTACAGTGGACACGCCTAATGTCTCTTATGAGTTATGCAGTGGGGGAAGATCCAGTATTATGTTAATTCCTTGAAAGAGTCTCAAAGCAAGAGAATTTTGTCTCTTAGATAAATTTTAACAGATGCTTGAAAGGATGATGCTAGGACCAAACCTGCATGTGGAGTCTATGGAACCTGAGGAGACCACATAAAAGCTTGCAGCAGACTTCGGCCTGGGAAGAGTTTTTGCCATAAAATAAAATGATCAACTGATACTAATGACTGATTGGGATTCTAGTAAAGTCAATTTTGTTTGACTCTTTTTTAAAAAATTAATTTATTTTGTTGTTGTTGAGAATACACACAACAGAACATTCACCATTTCAACAATTTCTCAATTGTCCAATTCAGTGAAATTGATTACATTCTTCAATTTGTGCAACCATTCTCACTCTCTTTTTCCAAATTGTTCCTCCCCTATCAACATAAATTCACTACCCCCTAAGTTTCCTGTCTAAGCTCTTGAGTTGCTGTTATCAATTTAATCTCATATAGATAGTTCTTTAAAAAGCGCAATGCGGAGGCAGGGCCGAGATGGCAGAATAGTCAGATGCTTCATGTGGTCCCTCTTACAACAAAGACCTGAAAAAAAATCAGTAAATTGATTATATATGACAATCTAGGAGCACTGAACATCAAAGACAAAGTTGAGTCAGACTGAGCAGCAGGGGGAGAGAAACTGTTCGGAAGCAGTGAGGAAGTGCCAGACCTGACCTGGCTGGCACCCTGCAGGCTGGATTGGCTGGCACACGTGGGCTGAGTGAAGCAGTAGCGCTCAGGCTGCATTTTCCACGTCGAGAGAAACTAAGCGGCAGAGAGTCTGCATAAGCCTTTGGAGCCAGAGTGAAGCTGTGCTGAGTCTGCAAAAGTTAAGCGCAAGATTCTAACCTAGTGTGCAGGATCAAAGTAACCCTTTCCCATCTGGGAAGTGCCTCTTTTTCCCTCACTCAACACTTCCCTGATCTGCTCCAGTCCCGGTCCAGCAGTGTTCAGCAGTTGCCACACCCCCTAAGCCAGAAGTGAGACCCTTCACGCTTCAGCCAATCTCTTGGCTTTGAGGAGGGAACAAACAAACAAACAGGAAAAAGAAACTGCCAGCTCCCCAAGCTGGGAACTCAGGGCAGGCGCTGCCCCTTTTTCTAGGCACAGGCATAAGGGATCCATGGACTTCAAATGCCTTTCATCTCTGCCTAGATCTGGGTGGGCCCCTTCAACAGCTAGGCCCTTACTAGCATAGTACAATAGGATATATACCTGAAGCCTGTATTCAACTGCAACAGCTAGGGGGGAGTGGCAGATATGTGACATTTGACACCACCTGGCCCATTAAGCAGGGTACTCACCTACCCACATCAGAGACCTGAGGACTAGTGGCTCCACCCACTCCACCTAGCCGCCTGCGACAGGAGTCTGAGAACAAGTGGTGCCTCCCAGTCCTTAACAGCCAACAGCATTGGGTGACCAAAGTCCGGCTGCAAAACCCACCCACCTACGCAATGTAGGGAACAGAGATACACCTTCCACCCAGGCACTCAGGCATCCGTCAGCACCCTACCTTGCTCAACACATATCCTCCTACTGCAGCCAGATACCTGTGGCTACTCCAGTCACCCCTACATAGCCCTGCCCATCTAGGACTAGGACTGTAGGTGAGAGCCTGCACCACACACTCAGTGACCGATGACCTGAACACCTGAACTGAATTCACACAAGAAAAGTAAATGGAATCCTGAGCACACACACCTGGTAGCTGCTCTGACCACCTGGTGACAGGACGTGAGAGCTTCAAAGACACCAATAATCAAACTAGCTCACATGACCAACCTAGTTGGGCATATCAAAACAAAACAAGTAGCTGGGATACAGTAAGCAGACATAAAATAAATAAATATAATAATTTCTTGATGGCTCAGAGACAAGAGTTAATATCAAATCACAGAAAGAGGCAGACCATGATGGCTCCCAGCAAGCGACCAAAACAAAGAACAATGAAACCTCCCAGAGGAAGAGAAGGTCTTGAAATTAACAGAGGTAGAATTCACAAGATTAATATACAGAGCTCTTTAAGAGATCAGAAAGGAGCTCAGGCAAAATGCAGATCAAGCCAAAAAACACATAGACAAAGCAATAGAAGAATTTAGGAAAGCTATACAAGAGCAAACCGACAAATTTAACAGGCTACTAGAATCCAGAGAGAGACAGCGAATAGAAATCCAGAAGCTTAACAATAAAATTTCAGAATTCCAGAACTCAATAGAAAGTCATAGAAGCAGAACTGAGGCAATGGTAGTCAGAATTAGTGAGATTGAAGATAAAGCACTTGACATGAATGTATTTGAGGAAAAATCAGATAAAAGATTTTTAAAAAGTGAAGAAACCCTAAGAATTATATGGGACTCTATCAAGAGGAATAAGCTATGACTGACTGGAGTACTAGAACTGGGGAGGGGGGATAACAGAAAATACAGGAGAATTGTTGAAGATTTGCTGGCAGAAAAATTCCCTGATATTGTGAAATACGCGAGGATATCCAAGAAGCTCGTCAACCCCCACATAAAGTAGATCCCAAAAGAAAGTCACCAAGACATATTATAATCAAACTTGCCAAAAAAAGAGAGAATTTTAAGAGTGGCTAGGGACAAATGAAAAGTCATCTACAAAGGAGAGTCAATAAGACTAAGCTCTGACTACTCATCAGAAACCATGCAGGCAAGAAGGCAATGGGATGACATATATAAAGCCTTGAAGGAAACAAATTGTCAGCCAAGAATTATATATCCAGCAAAACTGTTTCTCAAATATGATAGCGAAATTAGGGCATTTCCAGATACACAGAAGTTTAGGAAATTTGTACAAACCAAAGCAGAATTACAAAAAATACTTAAGGGAGTCCTCCGGATAGAGAATCACTACTATCAGATAACAACCCAGGACTAGAAAACAGGACAGAACAATGAGATATCAACCCAGATAGGGAAGTCACGAAAATAAGCTCAAGCTAAAACACTGACAATAGGGAAACAGAGACGTCCATATGTAAAAGAAGACAATAAAACAAAAAAGAGGGACTAAATAGTGTAGCCATAGAATTTTCATATGGTGAGGAACTTAAGGCACTATCAAGAAATGAAAGATTGGTTTAAACTTAGAAAAATGGAGATAAATTTTAAGATAACTTCAAAGGAAACTAAAAGACCTACACATCAAAAGAAAAAAAGAAGAAAAGAATAAAGACTCAGCAAATGCAAAATAAACAACAATGAAAAAGATGAAAATAAAGAAAAATGACTCAGCACAGAAAATTAAGTGGAACAAAGAAACTGTCAACACCACAAAAAAGGTATCAAAATGACATCAGTAAACTCATACCTATCAATAATTACACTGATTGTAAATGGACTAAATGCATCAGTAAAGAGACAGAGTGGCAGAATGGATAGAAAAGACATGATCCATTTACATGCTGCCTAGAAGAGACACACCTTAGACTCAAAGACACAAACAAGCTAGAACTCAAAGGATGGAGTAAAATATATCCAGCAAACAAAAATTTAAATAAAAGCAAAAATTGAAATACTAATCTCTGACAAAATAGACTTTATAGTAAAATTCACCACAAAGGATAAGGAAGGACACTATATAATTGACGTAACCATAATAAATATTTATACACCCAATGACAGGGCTCCAAAATACATAAAACAAACTAACAGCATTGAAAAGAGAGAGAGACAGCTCTACAATAGTAGTAGGAGATGTCAAGACACCACTTTCAGTGAAGGACAGAACATCCAGAAAGAAGCTCAATAAAGACACAGTCAACCAACTTGATCTCATAGACATATACAGAACACTTCAGCCAACAACAGCCAAGTATAATTTCTTTTCCAATGCACACGAAACATTCTCCAGAATAGACCATATGTTAGTCCACAAAGCGAGTCTTAACAGAATCCAAAACATCGAAATATTACAAAGCATCTTTTCTGACCATAAAGTCACAAAAGTAGAAATAACAGAAAAACCAAGGGAAAGAAAAATCAAATACATGGAAACTGAAAAACACTTTGTTCAAAAACTACTGGGTTATAGAATAAATCAAGGACAGAATAAAGAAATTCATAGAATCAAATGAGAATGAAAATACATCTTACTAGAACCTTTGGGACACAGCAAGAGCAGTGCT
>NW_004444347.1:179103-180099 GCF_000243295.1 Trichechus manatus latirostris | reverse complement strand
TTCTGGTGGGAATGTAAAACGGTACAACCACTTTGGACATCGATTTGGCGCTTCCTTAAAAAGTTAGAAATAGAGGTACCTTACTATCCAGCAATCCCACTCCTTGGAATATATCCTACAGAAATAAGAGCCGTCACACCAATAGACAATATGCATACCCATGTTCATTGCAGCACTGTTCACAATAGCAAAAAGATGGAAACAACCTAGGTGCCCATCAACAGATGAATGGATAAGCAAATTATGGTATATACACACAGTGGAATACTATGCAACAATAAGAACAATCATGAATCTGTGAAACATCTCACAACATGGATGAATATGGAAGGCATTATGCTGGGTGACATTAGTCAGTTGCAAAAGGACAAATATTGTATGAGACCACTATTGTTAAGAACTCAGAAAAGGTTTTAACACAGAAGAAAAGTCTTTGATGGTTACGAGGTGGGGAGGGAGGGAGGGGGACTTCACTAATTAGATAATAGACAAGAATCATCATCTTAGGTGAAGGGAAGGACAACACAAATACAGGGGAAGTCAGCACAACTGGAGTAAACCAAAAGCTAGGAAGTTTCCTGAACACAACCAAACACTTTGAGGGACAGAGTCTCGGGGGCTGGGGACCATGGTTTCAGGTAACATCTCGGTCAATTGGCATAACAAGGTTCATTAAGAAAATGTTCTGTATCCCACTTTGGTGAGTAGCGTCTGGGGTCTTAAAAGCTTGCAAGTGGCCATCTAAGATGCATCAATTGATCCCAACCCACTTGGAACAAAGGAGAATGAAGAACACCAAAGACACAAGGAAAATATTAGCCCAAGAGACAAAAGGGCCACATAAACCAGAGGCTCCATCAGCTTGAGACCAGAAGAACTAGATGGTGCCCAGCTACCACCATTGACCACCCTGACAGGAAATACAACAGAGAATCTCTGACGGAGCAGGAGATAAGTGTGGAGCAGAACTCAAATTCACGTAAAAAGACCAGACTT
>NW_004444347.1:176491-177623 GCF_000243295.1 Trichechus manatus latirostris | reverse complement strand
ATTTGGTTAGCAGCCAAACTCTTAACCGCTTTGCCACCAGGGCTCCTTAATAATATGAAGTTAGTGTAATTGAAAATATATATTACATGATAATCCAGGTATCACAAAACAATCAGTAATAAGTTATATGTCTATAAATGCAACTGATAAATTATTCTTTTGGGTAAAAGATGCATCTTTACAGCTTCTATAATAACATACTACTTTAAAAAATCAAAATAAAATAACAATGAATAAACAAATATAGACATTGCAAACATTTTACGCATACTGTGTATACCCACATATGTACATGGGTTAGGATGGGAAAATTTTTATCCGTAAATGCAAAGGTAACCCCAAAGAAAAGATAATAGACCTTACCCTTTATAGATTTTGCTATTTTACAACATCAAAAATTACTAAAGAAAACTAAGATGCCATGACAAATTTGGGAATGTGTTAATTACATATATTACTTGCTAGAGGTTAATATTGGTAATATAATGCCAGTGGCTACAGTTAAAGGAAACAGATAAGCAAATGAATACCTCTACAGAAATACAGGCACCGAACTCAAAAAAGCCAAACCCGTTGCCATCGACTCATTGAGACCCTATAGGACAGAGTAGAACTGCCCTGTAGGGTTTCCAAGGAGGGAGTGGCTGATTTGGACTGCTGACCTTTTAATTAGCAGCTGAACTCACCAGACTGTACAGATGAGTAAAAATTTTAACACATTACTAATAAAAATAGCAAGATTAAAACGAATCATTTTTTTTTACTATTTACTAATTTTTAAACATTACTATCAAACTAGTGAGAACAGTCACTCTTGCACAGAAAAGATAACTTTACAGTCGCTAATTCAGTTATATTAATATTTTAATACTCTATTATCTAATGGAGTCCTGGTGGCAAAGTGGTTAAGAGCCATGGCTGCTAACCAACAGGTTGGCAGTTCGAATCTACCAGCTGCTTCTTGGAAATCCTATGGGAGAGTTGACGGCAATAGGTTTTTCGGACACTCGACGGCAAGGAGTTTTTTGGTTTTATTATCTAATAACTCGAATCCTAGAGTTAATATTTATGATAAAATCAGGTGTCTAAAAAAATAGTAAGAACAAACTTTTACTTTGAAACATCATTTTCA
>NW_004444347.1:171696-175906 GCF_000243295.1 Trichechus manatus latirostris | reverse complement strand
TTTTATTTTTTGGTTGTTGAGAATGTACACAGCAAAACGTATACCAATTCAGCAGTTTCTACTTGTACAGTTCAGTGACATTGATGACATTCTTCAAATCATACAACCATTCTAACCCTCCTTTTCTGAATTATTCCTCTCCCATTAACATAAACTCACTGCCCCTTAAGGTTTCTATCTCATCTTTTGAGTTGCTGTTGTCAGTTTGATCCCATATAGATACCTTT
Organism: Trichechus manatus latirostris; assembly: GCF_000243295.1. Classification (NCBI taxonomy): domain Eukaryota; kingdom Metazoa; phylum Chordata; class Mammalia; order Sirenia; family Trichechidae; genus Trichechus; species Trichechus manatus. The sequence goes on along the minus strand of NW_004444347.1, from coordinate 175,679 downwards.
ATTAAAAGAGCATAATACTCAAGGCAGACGTTTTTTACTAATTAAACTAAACTAATGTTTTAAGAAAAATTCAGGAACTATTTCTAGTTTAAGGTTTAAAGATTATCTCCGGGCAATAGTTTCAAGGGTTCATCCAGCTTTCATGCCTCCAGAAAGTCTGGAGTCCATGAGAACTTGAACTTCTGGTCTACATTTTCCCCCTTTTGATCAGGATTCTTCTATAGACTCTTTGATCAAAATGTTCAATAATGGTAGCTGGGCACCATCCACTTCTTCAGGTCTTATGGCAAGGGGGCAGTTATTCAGTTGAGCAATTAGCCACACATTCCATATCCTCTTCCTATTCCTAACTGTTAGAACAGAAGCACGAAGTACATAATTAGGCTAATTAACTGAGATGTCCATGAAACCATGACCCTAAAACTCCAAACCAAGGAACCAAATCCCATGAGGTGTTTGGTTTTACATAAGCAACCTCAGTAGCTATTTTTCTTTCTTTCTTTTTTTGTCATTGTTGTAAATATATCTATCACACACCTTTTGCCAATTCAGCTTTTTACAGCGTACAACTTATTTACAGCAATTACAGTAATCGGCTGTGCAGTCCTACCCTTAATCAATATGATTTTGCATCACTGTTAATGCCCCCCGTCCCCCGCCCCATCCCACCCCGGTAACTGCTTCTAAACTGTGGTCTCTATACATTTGCTTGTTCTTGTCTTATTATATAAGTGAGGTCATACAATATGTGTCCTTTTGTGATTGATTTATTTCACTCAGTGTAATGTTTTCAAGCTCCATCCATATTGTAGCATGTATTAAGACTTCATTTCTCTTACTGGCTGAGTAGCGTCTACCACGTTTTATTTATCCATTCATCTGTTGATGAGCGTTTAGTTTGTTTCCATCTTTTGGCTATTGTGAATAGAGCTGTGGTAAACATTGGTGTATAAGTATCTGCTTGAGTTTCTACTTTCAGGTCCTTTGGATATATACCTAGGAATGAAATTGCAGGGTCACATGATAGTTCTATTTTTAGTTTTCTGAGTAACCACCACACTGTTTTCCACAGGGGCTGTACGATTTTGCATTCCCATCAGCAATGAACAAGGGTTTTAATTTACCCATATCCTCACTAACATTTATTGTTTTCTGGGTAGGTTTGTTTGTTTGTTTTAGTCTTAGCCATCCTAGTGGGAGTGAAATAGTATCTCATTGTGGTTTTGATTTGCATCTCTCTGATGGCTAATGATGTTGAGCATCTTTTCATATGTTTGGTGGCCATTTTAATGTCTTCTTTGGTGAAATGTCTGTTCACATCCCTTGCACATTTTATGATTGGGTTACTTGTCTTTTGTTGTTAAGTCATCTAAATTTTGTGCATATTTTGATTATTAGATTCTTATCAGATGTATAGTTTCAAAGCTATTCTTCCAGTTGATAGCTTATCTTTTAACTTTTTTGGTAAGGTCTTTTGATGAACAAAAGGCTTTAATTTTTATGCACTCCCATTTATTTTGTCTTTTGCTATTTGTACTTTTATTATATCTGATAATCCATTGTTAAAAGCTAGGCCAGGCAGCAGTGCCCCTGCAGTTTCTTCTAAGAATTTTGTGGTTTCAGTTTTCACATTCAGGTCTTTAACTTGTTTTGAATTTACTTTTGTGTATGGTGGGAGTGCATTTGTTTTTTAGTTTTATTGTTGTTTGTTTTTATTTTTAACAAACTTCTTTCAAACATTTTCCTTTAGGTAAGCTTTTTTCCTTTTATCCACTTCATAATAGCATATGAAGTTTTTCATGTCTTTAAATATTATTAAAACACTTTTTAGAATAAGTGTTATTCCTGAAGATATTTTCTGTTATTTCTATTATTGCATCTGGTTTCAAGTTTATTAGTCTCTTTTGATAGTAAAGGATAGAAATGTGATTCTTACACAGTTGGTTCCAGAATGCAGAGGATAGCATTAGGTTCTTTCAATCTCTTTCTTAGTTCTCCTTTTCACATATGGTTTCCATATCGACCCAGACCCATCCAATTATTGCATCCACTGACAATTCCAGATAATTTGAGTTCTGTGAATTCCTTTTTGTCATGCCTGAATATAGTTCTTCTTTATTAAATAGCTTATGACAAAATTATAAATAAACTGCCCAACACGTACTTGCCATGCAATGTTGGGGTAAGGAAAAAAAAAAAACCTCTCAATAATAACTCTAATTTTGAAAATGGGAGAAAGGGAATCAATATATAATACTCAGTAATATGTAGCATGTATCAAATACTGAAGTTCAGCTTTGGCAGGGACTTCTGGTCTTGAATGTGCATAGAGTCCTTGACTTCCTCTTTGGAAGTATCCTGTTCAAATTTCCTTTGTAACCACATCTGAGAGGAGAATTGGTTCAGATTTGTCTTCTGGGGATTGCTTCCTTTCAGCATCCCGCTTTTGGTTGTGGCACTTTCAGGAGCCTAGAACAAATATAAAAGCTGATTACTTAGAGATTGTTGATTGCCAGATTTGTTTTTTCTATATGGATAAAATCTCATTTACTTTGTTTTATGGTGTATCCTTTCTTGCTCTATGGTCTTATAAACGAAGCCAATGGTTATTTCTTTTCAAGGTGCATGAAAGTAGAGGTCAGCTTAGAGTTTCTACTCTTAGCTGTAAGCTTTGTTGCTTTTCCCTTCTCCAGAGCTCTCATGTTGGCCTTTGTCTCCACACCAGTCAGCTGGCATAGTAAACCTTTGCTAACCTGTCCTCTGCCCTCTGACAGTATGCTGCAGGATATTTCTTTAAAATGAAGGAAATTGTTACTTTTGGTAGAATGAAATTCACAGTACAAGTTGCTATGGAGTGCCTTATAGATAACAATTCAATGTACTGCCTTAGTTTGCATTAATTTTATTTTATGTTGTGGCATTGAATTTGGCTTTTGCTGTCCTTCAAGGCTTACAGGTATCTCTCAGCTCTTTCATTGCTGGCTACAATTGTAAAAGACCTCTTTCAGCAAGTCTATTTTTTCCTCTCTCTACTTTCAAATAGACTGTAGCTATCAAAGCTTGTCTACAAATTAGAGATTTGGTACAATATTTTAAAATAAAATTTCAGCTTAGATAGAAACAAGTCCAAGTACAAAGATATGAAGGACAGTAGTTTAACAAGCTGCTTTGCTAACACACAACAGTGATTGATATGTTTCTATCAGTACATTGACATTCCTGTTTTTTTAATTCAATTGGTATCACATAATAGCTATTATGTGTTACTCGGTTGTATCTCAGTGATGAGTGACTAAGCAAGGAAAACAAACCTCTTAGAATCTTAAACCAAAGAAGGAAATCATTATTATGCTTTAAAAATACTTTAAAGATTGGCATCTGAATTAATATGTCATTTCAGGAATGTAATTAGTTCCCAAGAATAAACAGTTGAAAGACAAATATGCCTAGCTTTAAAACAGATATTTTCTATTTGTATCGAAACACATATGCAGGGTGACCAAAAAAATTGAGCTATGAGAGCTTTTACAAGAACTTTTTATCTCTTAATTGAGGTGAAATTCACATAACAAAAAAATTAAAAATTGAGTACATTCAAAATGTTTTGCAACCACTGCTTCTATATAATTCCAAAACATTTTCACCACTCCAAAGGGAAACTCTGCGCCCAGAAACAGTTGCTTCCCCTTCTCTTCTTTCCCTAGTCCCTGACACTCCTCAACCTTCATTCTATCTCTATGGATTTACATATTCTGAATATTTTATATAAATAGAATGATACAATATGTGACCTTTTGTGTCTGGATTCTCTGAGCATAATGCTTTCAAGAGTCATTCATGTCATATCATGTATCAGTACTTCATTCCGTTTATGGCTGGATATATTCCATTGTTTGCATATACCACATTTGTTTATCCATTCACCCATCTATGGAAATTTGGGATGTTTTCAACTTATTTCACTCGAGTTTTTATGTAAATCC
>NW_004444347.1:162603-169929 GCF_000243295.1 Trichechus manatus latirostris | reverse complement strand
AATGACATTAAGCATCTTTTCATGTGCCTGTTAGCCTTTTGAATATCATCTTTGGTGAAATATCTGTTCAAGTCTTTTGCCCATTATTTGATTGTGTTGTGTGACTTTTTGTTCTTACATAGTAGAAATATTTTATATATTTTGGATATTAGACTACTGTCAGATAATATGGTTCAGAAATATTTTCTCCCAATCTGTAGGTTCTTTTCATTTTTTTGATAAAGTCCTTTGATAAACAAATGTATTTAATTTTTCTGAGGTCACAATTATCTGCCTGTGCTTTTTTTCATATCTGATAGCTCATCACTAAAACCTAGGTCCAACAGCTTTCCCCCTATCTTTTCTTCTAAAAATTTTATGATTTTAGTTTTTACATTTAGGTCCTTGATCCACTTTAGGTTTTGTGTATGGTGTGAGGCATGTGTCCTGCTTCATTCTTCTGCATGTGGAAATCCACTTTTCTGAGCACCATTTTTAAAAGAGATTCTTACCTCGCCATTGGATGGCCTTATCACCCTTATTGAAAATTAACTGAACACAGATGTATGGATTTATTTCTGGGCTCTCAATTTTATTTCATTAATCTATATGTCTATTATTATACCAGTACCAGGATGGTTTAATTACTGTGGCTTTATAGTACGTTTTGTAGTCATGAAGTGTAAGTCTTTTTACTTTCTATTTCTTCTTCAAGATTTCTTTAGTTATTTGGGTGTCCTTTTCCCTTCTATATAAATTTGAGAATTGGCTGTTTCATTTTTGCAAAAAGGGCTAGGGGAATTTTGATGGGGATTGCATTGAATTTATAGATTACTTTGGGTAGTAGTCACATCTTAACTATATTAAGTCTTCCAAACTCAAAATGGAATGTTTTTCTGTTTAGGTCTTCCTAGATTTCTTTTAGCAATGTTTTATACAGGAATTATTGAACAATATCATTAATATCACATGCAAGTAAAATTTTGCTGAAGATAACTCAAAAATGGTTATAGCAGTACATTGACAGGGATCTGTCAGAAATTCAAGCCGGATTCAGAAGAGGGTGTCGAATGAGGAATATTGTTGCTGATGTCAGATGGATTTTGACCTCTTGAAAGTGTTAAAAAGCAAAGATGTCACTTTGAATACTAAGGTGTGCCTGACCCAAGCCATGGTATTTTCAGTTGCTTCATATGCATGTGAAAACTAGAAAGTGAATAAGGAAGACTGAAGAAGAATTGATGCGTTTGAATTATGACGTTTTCAATGAATATTGAGTATACTGTAGACTATCGGAAGAACTAACAGATCTGCCTTGAAAGAAGTACAGCCACAGTTCTTTTTAGGAGCAAGGAAGGCGTGACTTCATCTCATTTACTTTGAACATGCTATCAAGAGGGAGCAGTCCCTGGAGAAGGACATCATGCTTGGTAGAGAGTCAGCAAAAAAAAAAAGGAAGACGCTTCATGAGATGGATTGACACAGTAGATGCAACAGTCGACTCAAACATAGCAACAACTGTGAGGATGGAGTAGGACTCAGCAGTGTTTCATTCTGTTATATGTAGGGTTGTTATGAGTTGAAGAGGACTTGATGGCACCTAACAACAACAACATGGAGGTCTTTGTTTTTCTCCCTCCTGGTTAAATCTGGAAACCCTCGTGGTGTAGTGGTTAACAACTACGTCTGCTAACCAAAATGTCAGGAGTTCCAATCCACCAGGTGCTCCTTGGAAACTCTGTGGATCGGTTCTGCTCTGTCCTATAGGGTCTCTATGAGTCGGGATCGACTCGACAGCAGTGGGTTTGGTTTTTTTTGTTTTAGTTAAATCTATTCCTTGGCAAGTTATTCTTTTAAATGCTATCATAAATAGTAATATTTCCTTAATTTCCTTTTGTTCTTGCTCATTGGTCATGTCTAAAAACCTGTTTTTTTGTGTGCTGATCTTGGACCCTGCGTATATGCTGAATTCATTTATTAGTTGTAATAGCTTTCTTGTGGATTCTCTGGCACTTTCTATGTATAGGATCATGTCGTCAACAAAAAGAGATAGTTTTATTTCCTCCTTCCCAGTGAGGATACCTTTTATTTATTTATTTTCTAGCCTCGTTTCTCTGGCTAGGACTTCCAGAATGATGTTGATTATCTGTAATGAGAATGGGAATCACTGTCTTATTCCTGATCTTAATGGGAAAGCTCCCAGTCTTTATCCATCGAGTACCATGGTAGCTATAGATTTTTCATAAATGCCCTTTATTATGTTGAAGAATTTCCCTTCTCTTCCTATCTTGTTGAGTGTTTTTACCATGAAAGGGTGTTGGATTTTGTCAGATGCCTTTTCTGTATCTCTTGAGATGATTATGTGGTTCTTTTTGTTGTTGTTGTTCAGTCAGTGTGGTGTGTATTACGTTGATTGGTTTTCTAACATTGAACCATCCTTGCATTCCTGGGATAAATTCCACTTGATTATGGTGTATAATTCTTTTAAGGTCTTTGAATTCTACTTGCTAGCATTTTGTTGACTATTTTTGCATTATGTTCATTAGAGATATTGGTCTATAGTTTTTTGTTTTTTTTCATATGGTATATTTGTCTGGTTTTGGTATCAGGGTAATTCTTGCCTCATAGAATGAGTTAGGTAGTGTTTCTTCTGCTTCTGTTTTTTGAAAAGCTTAAGTTAAGATTGGAGTCATTTATTGTTTATATTCCCCACTGAAGTCATCTGGTCCAGTGCTTTTCTTTCTTTGGAAGTTTTTGATTACTGATTCAATTTCCTCACTTGTTATGTGTCCATTGAGATCTACTAATTTTCTTGAGTCAGTGTAAGGAATTTATATGTTTCAAGGAATTTGTCCATTTCCTGCAAGTTATCTAATTTTTTGGCATACAGCTGTTCATATATTCCCTTTACATCCTTTTTCTCTCTGTAGGATCAGTTGTAATATCCTCATTTTCATTTCTGATTTTAGATATTTGCACCGTCTCTTTTTTTTTTTTGTCAGTCTAGACAAAGTTTTGTTGATTTTATTGATCTTTAAAAAAATCAACTTCTGGTTTTGCTTATTTTTTTCCATTGTTTTTCTATTCTCTATCTCATTTATTTCTGCTCTTGTTTTTTACTTTCTTCCGCTAGCTTTGGGCTTAGTTTTCTCCTCAAGTTGGAGAGTTAAGCTATTTATTTTTGGGTCTTCTTTTTTAATGTAGGCACTTATTGCTTTAAATTTCTCTTTGCCCACTGCCTTCACTGCACTCCATAGGTTTTAGAGGGATTTATTTTTTAAGCTGTAGTTATTCTGAAGTCAGTAATTCACTCTGTAGAAAGACTAAAAAGTGTTGATTTTTTCAATCCAAATGTGAAAATAAAATTGGAATCTTAATAAAAGCAACTTTTGTCTATCTTAAGAGGTAAAAGAGACCTAATATCTATACTATGAAAAGAAAAAGATTAGTCGATTTGGGGTGATGGGAGGAATGGGAGTGAACCATAAGCATAGTAGATAAGAAAGCACATGACTGATTACTCAGTCATTTTGGTGCTCTGAACCAATTTTCCTATTCTTAAGTGAGTAGGTTTTAGTAAGTGTTTCTCCTTTTTGTATAGCCAGTAATTTTCCTCATAAATTTAGAATAGATAACACTGACTGGATTCATTGCTGTAGTCTAGATGTGTCTATTAATTTACCACGACTTTTAATTTTTAAGATTTTGTTGAAGTTGAGTAATTTGAAATTTGTTTACACTTTCAGTTGCAAAGGGTGCTGATTATCTATGTATGGAGGAAGTGAATGCTCATGCAGATGAATTTGGAAAATGTATTCTTGGGCCTTGTCCTTATAGGTGTGTATTTTGAAAATTACATTTTTTTTCCAAATGTGTGTATGTGTGTGTGTGTGTATACTGCAAAGAGTCTCTTAATAAAAATAAGAGATTAGTCTAGTGTATAAAGTTAAGTTTATATGCTGTGCTTCATAAGATGGTCTGTGTTCTGAATAGCTTTGGTATTTTGATTTGAATTGAGTAGCATGTTTAATTATCCCTGCATTTTGAATTATTTACCTAATATTTAGTATCCAAAATGTCAGCAATTTGAATTCATGAGCTGTTTCTTGGAAACCCTATGGGGCAGTTCTACTGTGTCCTGTACGGTGGCTATAAGTTGGACTTGACTTCATGGCAACAGGTAAATGATAAATGGATAATTCTTTCCTGTTTTATTTTGCCAGGGCTGTCCTTTGTGGAAAGATAGTTTGTCACTGGACAACAACAAATCTAATAAGATTGGCAGATTATGATGTTCAGTATACTTACCTTGCAGGACGTGTATGTTTCTCTGCAACTGTAACAGCAAGCTTATATCAGAAAATATTTGATAATACCTATGTGGAGATGGGCACTATGTGTGGTTCGGCTGAGGTAAATAAAAATTTTCCTTGATACTACAATATCTTCTGTGTTACTTAAATCAACTATATTTCATTAATTTTTCTTTCTCTCTAAATTGTGAATATATATACACTATGCTATGATATATATACACACACGTGTGTGTGTGTGTGTATATATATAGAGAGAAACACAGAGAGATAGTGTGTACGTGTGTGACACCCTAAAATTTATCATTTATAACAGTGTTGCACATTTTGGTTACTGCATCATGATCTTAAGATTCAGAGGTTAGAGTTTCTGTTGAACAAAGGAACCCTTGCTACACTATCATTTTTATTATAAATTTTTTATAGATATTTACACTTGCTTTCACACACTTGAGAATCAAAGCCTCTGTTTTAGACCAGGGTTTGGTCTGCAATAATTTATGTAACCCAAGAACAAAAACGAATCAAAATATATACCAAAAAGAAGGTTAGAACAACTGAGTAGTAAGAAATTAATAGAAAAAGAAAAAGGCCAAGAAGTACTTAGTCTTTAAGTAAGTGACAAGGAAAATTAATATTACCATAAAATGTAAGTAAGACATTTGTTTGCTCATCAGCTTCATCTCCTAATTCTTTCCCTAAAAGCAAGATATACTTTTCAAAAGTTTGGCCCTCCCATAAGACATGATAACAAAACAGAGTTTAAACTTTATTTATTTTTCTTAAAATTTGTGAGAAACACAATATATAAAGGATTTTTAAACTAGTGGCATTGAAAAATTGACTAATTGAGAAAAAATGCAATCCATTATCTCACAATTTAATAAATGATTTACATTTATATAAAGTATTTTAATAAATGAAAAACCAGAAGGGGAACATGGAAATGAAGACTAAACTTATCTTAGAATGGGAAGATATTATAACATAAAAAGCAGTCACAAAGGAGCATACTACTTTACAAAGTAATATGTCATTCTTTGAAAGACCATTTAAAGCAAACTGAAAAATAGGTGTACTCTAAATATGGCATATAAATATATAATATGTATTAACAAACTATTTTATTTAGTGATCAATTAGAAAAAGTATTAAAATGGTGTGTGTATATATATGCATATGCGTACACATACACTTCTACATACATATGTATATAGAGCAATCTACCACTTGTCTGTCAGTTTGTTTTACTGTACAGTCTTGTATGTTGCTTTGATGCTGGAAACTATGCCGCCAGTATTTCAAACACTGAAGAGCTCTGGTGGTGCAGTGGTTAAGCTCTCAGCTGCTAATCAAAATGTCACTGGCTCGAACTCACCAGCTGGTCCTTGGGAGAAAAAACGTGGCAGTCTGCTTCCATAATGATTACCGTCTTGGAAACGCTGGGGGTCAGTTCTACTTTGTCATACAGGGTCGCTATGATTCGGAATCGACTCGATGGCAACTGATTTTTATTTCAAATACCAGCAGGGTCGCCAATGGTGGACAAATTTCAGCGGGATTTCCAGACTGAGATAGACTAGAATGAAAGGCCTGGCAATCTATTTCTGAAAATAAGCCAATATAAACCCTACGGAATCGCAACAAAATATTTTCCAACTGGAGTCAAACCTGCCAACAATTGTGAAGATGGTGCAGGAACTGGCAGCATTTCATTCTGTTACACATAGAATTGCCATGAGTCAGAGCTGACTCAATGACAGCTAACAACAAAATTATATCTATGTATGTATATATATATTTACGCATATGTGTGTGTGCGTATACTAATGTAAAAAAAAAAAAACAAACAAACCTAACAGGGCATATGACTAAAGAACATAAACATTTTCAACCTAACTTTTAATTCAATAAATGCAAAGTAAGTGAATGTCCAGTTATTGTTTTTGCCTTCTCAATTATTATTGAAAATGATATTTAAAGGAGATGTATTTCTTATTACCATCCTAAAACAAGAATAAATTAGCACATCCTTTCTGGAAAGTGGTTTTGAAATATGATTATATATGTTGATCCACTTCTAATGTAAAATTAACTTTCAGATATTAGGAAAAATAAGTTAATATAGAATCATTATGATATGAGTTCATAGAGGAACAAAAATTAAGGCACATTAAATGCCAATTATAGGTTGGCCAAATACAGTTTAGCCAAAATGGAATGCTATCTTTCTTTCTAACATGGTATGTTATATAATTTTTAATTTATTTGAAATATTATGGGAAGTGAAAAAACAGGGCAAAACCTATAAATGAGGTAGAGTTGAAAATAACATGGCATTTCTACTGTTTGGATTGCAGGGACACATGGAAATTCTGAGGGTTGAGATTTCTTCTGAACCGCAGATTACGTATTTTGCTTAAATTTTCTTGCTGACTCTCCACAATTCAAGATTACAGCACCCCTATGACTTCAAATTATATCTTAATTATTGTAATTTTATATAGGTTAAAAATAATAAATCTCTTTAGAAGAAGCCCTATCATCAAAATATTATTTCATCAATAGCATCCAAATGCTTTTAAAATTTAGAAAGATCTAATAAAAGACACTGGTTAAGAGCTCGGCTCCTAGCCAAAAGGTCAGTAGTTCGAATCCACCATCCACTCCTTGAAAACCCCACAGGGCAGTTCTCCTCTGTCCTATAGGGTCGCTATGAGTCGGAATCGCCTTGACGACAACAGGTAGTAAAAGACATGACTTTTACACTGAAAACTACAAAGCATTATTAAGAGAATCAAAGAAAACCAATACTGTTTTGTCGGTAATCTCCGTATTAACAAATACAATCCCACCCCAGTCAAAATCACAACTGTTCCCTCTCCCCCTCAAACTGAGAAGTTGTTTCAAAAGTTTATATAAAAATGTAGAGAGCCTAAAATACAAAAGACCCAAAGCGTTTTGAAGAAAATGAAACCTGAAAATCATATGACTAAATATAAAGGCTTTTTGTAAAGTTAAAGTAATTACGACA
>NW_004444347.1:133423-141437 GCF_000243295.1 Trichechus manatus latirostris | reverse complement strand
AGTGTATTTTATCTGAGGTTAGTATTGCCACTCCTGCTCTTTTTTGGCAGTTGTTTGCTTGATATATTTTTTTCCATCCTTTAATTTTTAATAAATTTACATCTTTGTTTCTAAGATGTGTCTCTTGTAGACAGCATATTGATGGGTCCTGTTTTTTTAATCCATTCTGTCACTCTCTGTCTCTTTATGGGTGCATTTATGCCATTTATATTCAGTGTAATTATTGATAGGTGTGAGTTTATTGCTGTCATTTTATAGTGCTTTTTTTTTTGTGGTGTTGAAGTTTTCTTTGTTCTTCTTACTCTCCTGTGATGAATTCCTTTTGTTTGTAGATTTTTTTCATTTCTTTTGTTTCTGTAGGTTTTGTTTTTACTGAGACTTTCTTTTTTTCTTCTTTATTTTGATGAGTAGGTTTGTTGACTTTCTTTGTGGTTACCTTGAAATTTACCCTTATCTTCCTAGGTTTGAACCAGTCTATTATTACTTGGTATTGCCTTGCCTTCCTCTCCTTTAGAAAGAACGTTCTCTACCTACATCATTTATTCCCTCTCTTATTGTTCTGTTGCTGTTGTCATTTACAGATTAACCTCTCTGGTTCCCTGTTGTAATTCTTTTGGTTTTGGATAGTCCTTGAGAGTTCATTTCCTCGGTTGGTATCTGGCTGGTACAATCCTGTGTCCTAGATTCAGTCTGTGATCTGACATTGTTTGTTCTCAGATCGAAGGACTCCGTTTAATAATTCTTGTAAGTTTGGTTTGGTTTTTACATAGTCCCTTAATTTCTGTTTATCTGGAAGTGACCTAATTTCACCATCATATTTGAACGAGAATTTTGCAGGATATATTATTCTTGGCTGGCAATTGTTTTCTTTCAAGGTTTTATATATATCTTCCCATGCCTTCTTGCCTGCATAGTTTCTGCTGAATAATCTGAGCTTAGGCTTACTCTTTCTCCTCTGTATGTGAGTTTTTGTTTTTCTCAAGCTGCTCCAAGGATTCTTTGTCTGTCTTTGGTTTTAGCGAGTGTGATTATGATATGCCTTGGTGATTTTCTTTTGGAGTCTATCCTATATGGAGTTCATTGAGCTTCTTTGTTGGTCAGCTTTTCATCTTTCATGATATTGGGGAAATTTTCTGTCAGCAATTCTTCAATGATCCTCACTGTGTTTTCTGTTTTCTCTCCCTGTTCTGGAACTCCAATCACTCACAGATGTTTGGTTTTGATTGTATCCCACATAATTCTCAGGGTTTATTCATTTTTCTTCGTTCTTTTTTTCTGATTTTTCCTCAGACAGAGTTGTATCCAAGTGTTTGTCTTCAATTTGTCTGATCCTGTCTTCCATAGTTTGAAACTTGCTCGTCAGCCCTTCTGTGACACTATTTCTGAAATCTTTTATTTATCTTTTAGATTTGTGTTGTTTTTGTATGATTTATGGTTGTGAATTTATTTTAGCGTTTTGTTCCTGTATTCTATTCTTGATTTCTTCCTTTTTTTGTCTGTATTTTTCATGAATTTGTCAGCCTTTTCCATGAATTTGTCTATTTTTTCCTCATTTTTGTCTGCTTTTTGTTTCAACTCTTGGATAATTCTGAATATTAGAGATTTGAATTCCATATCAGGTAGTTCTAGTGCCCTTCTTCTACTGGAAAGTCATCTGGTGTTTTATTTTGGACATCTACTGGAACCATCCTGTCCTGTTTTTGTATGTTTTGATATTGTCTGCTGTCTTCGGGACATTCAGTAGTTATTTTTCTCATTTATTAATTGTAGATTTGTTTTTTTGTCCCCCTTTTTTATTTGGTTATGTCAGAGTAGGCAGGTTGTGCATTCTTTGTTGTTTGCTCATCTGTGGGCACAATACTTTTTACCTCCTTCTCCAATGGGCAGGGTCAGTCACTCAGGTATGGTACAGCAGGTCATGTCCAGCCGAATGGGAGTTGCTAGGATGGGTTGTGTGTGGCGCGTACTAGGGCCAACAGGGTGGACCAGGAATCAGTGCAGGGCAGGTTCTGGTAGGCCATGCCTGTCCTGCTTAGGAGTGTGATGTTCAGTGCACGGTGCAGGCAGGCAGGATGGAGGGGGGAGATTGTGATGTGTGGAGCTAAGATGAGTATGGGAAAGAGGAGAGGAGAGAGGAACAGGAGCCATAAACCTACACACACACACACACACACAAACAAAAATAATATTAAGGGAGCTTACTGTTGGAGTGGAGAGATGAAAGACTGAAAAATGGAGAAAAACAAATAGAAAAAAAAAGAAAAAGGGTAAAATAAAAAATTAATAAATAAAAATTAGAGGAAAAAAAAAAGAGAAAAGCCCCTAGGGATCCCACCGGTGCAGCTGCTAGGACTGGGGAAGTTGCTCCAAGGCCATGAAATACAGCCTAGCTAGAAGGGGTGGAGGTGTCACACAGTGCCAGTTATTCAGGAGACAGGAAGAGAAGGTTAATATAGAAAGATGAGAAACTGGAAACGAAGAAACACAAAAAGGGAAAAAGAGAGAGAAGAAAACAGAAGAAACAAACAAAACAAAACAAAAAACCAAAAAACAAGAACCAAAAAAAAAAAACACTCCCCCCACCAAGAAAAAATAAAAAAACAAGAAAAAAGGAATGCCCTGTCATGGATTGAATTGTGTCCCCCCAAAATATCAACTTGGCTGGCTCATGATTCCCAGCATTGTATGATTGTGTAATCTGATGTGATTTCTTTATGTGTTGTAAACTCTACCACTATGATGAGGTTATATGTGTTGTAAATTCTATCACTGTAATGAAGTTATACTAATGAGGTTTACAAGAGTAGATAGTGTCTTAATTCAGTGTCTTTTGAGATGTAAAAGAGAGAAGCGAGCAAAGACACATGGGAACCTCATACCTCCAAGAGAACAGTGCCGGGAGCAGAGCACGTCCTTTGGATGCACTGAGATGCTCCCAGACCAAGGAAAGACTGATGACAAGGACCTTCTTCCAGATCCGAGAGAGAGAGCCTTTTCCTGGAGCTGATGCTCTGAATTTGGACTTGTAGCCTACTGGATTGTGAAGAGAATAAACTTCTCTTTGTTAAAAACATCCACTTGTGTATTTCTGTTAGAGCAGCACTAGCTGACTAAGACATGCCCCCAGGGATGTCCTGTGCATCTGTGCAGAGTAAGGGAGTAGCTCTCAAGCTGCACAGTACTGCCCAGCTAGACAGGGCTCCTAAGTGAAGAAAAGAAAAAGAAAACACACAAACAAACAAAACAGAACAAACAAAAAAGCCCCTGCGGTCCCACCAGTATGGCAACATGGCCCGAGAAGCAGTTTCACAGTCGAGTGGTGTTTCACAGCCTTTCAGGAAGAAGCAAAGATGTCACCCAGAGGCAGGTATTTGAGAGAAAGGACGGGGAGGTGGTGAGAGGTAAGGAAGAAATCTAAAGAAGTGCAAAAAGCAACACCAACAGCCAACAAGTGGTACTCAGGGAGCTGGCCAGTGCGAGCGGATGGAATCCAAGTGACACTGGGGTGAAGCCGGTGCTTCCTGACCAAGAGACTGTGGCCAAAGGAAGCAGAGGAGGCCGAGTGAGGGTAAAGAAGGTGGGGGGTGGGAAAACATATATCACTGGTTACCGGTTGTTCTGTCTCCTGCTGGAAACTCCTTGAAGCTGCTTTCTCATACCGCCTGTTGCCGATCTCTGATAGGAGTCCGAGATGGTGGATCTGTGGTATGGTAGCTGATAGGGGACCTCTGCATGTATCTCTCCTTGCTCTCTGTTCTCGGTCAGTTTCTTATTCCATTTGGTGCTTGGCTTAGTTCTTTATCTCTTCATTTGATGCTTAGTGTTTCAGGATTGATGTGTGTCTCTGTTTGACTTAGTTTCTTGTATCTTTGCAGTGGAGGGATGACGTGGTGCTTCTGTCTGTAGTGCCTTGTTGCCCAGAAGTCTCTTCTCTTTTTCTTATTTTGATGAGGTCTTTTGATGAGCGTAAGTGTTTGATTTTTAAGAGCTCCCAGCTATCTAGTTTCTCTTCTTGTATTTCTGCATTGTTAGCTATAGTGTGTATACGGTTTATACCATGTGTTAGGGCTCCTAGCATTGTCTCTATTTTTTCTTCTATGATATTTACCATTTTAGATTTTATATTTAGGTCTTTGGTCCATTCTGAGTTAGTTTTTGTACATGGTGTGAGGTATGGGTTTTATTTCATTTTTTCGCAGGTGGATATCCAGTTCTGTCAACACCATTTGTTAAAGACACTATCTTTTCCCTGTTTGATGGACTTTGGGCCTTTGTCAAATATCAGCTGTTCATAGGTGGATGAATTTACGTCTGTGTTCTCAATTCTTTTCCATTGGTCTGTGAATCTTTTGTTGTACCGGTACCAGGCTGTTTTGACTACCGTGGTGGTATACTAAGTTCTAAAGTCAGGTACCGTCAGGCCTCCAACTTTGTTCTTCTTCTTCATTACTGCTTTACTTATCCAGGGCCTCTTCCCTTTCCATATGAAGTTGGTGATTTGTTTCTCCATCTCATTAAAAAATGCCATTGGAATTGCATTGTATCTGTAGATTGCTTTGGGTGGAACTGACATTTTCACAATGTTGGATTTCTAGTTGCTGTCTCTCTATGGTTCCTAGCAGCCTGTTAAGTTTGTTGTTCTGTTCTTGTATTGTTTTCCTGAATTCCTCTATTGCTTTGACTGTGTGTTCCTTGCCTTGGTCAGAGTTTTCTATGATCTCCTTCCTTATCTCTTGAAGAGCTCTGTATATTAATCTTTTGAATTCTAACTCTGGTAATTCCAAGATCTTCTCTTTTTCTGGAAGGTTTCCTGGTTCTTTGTTTTGGTCACTTGCTGGAGTCATCTTGACCTGCTTCTTTATGTGATTTGATATTGACTGTTGTCTCCAAACCATCAATAAATTATTATATTTGTTTTTTGTGTTTGCTTACTGTGTCCTAGCTTTTTGTTTTGTTTTGTTTTGATATGCCCAAATAGGCTGGGCATGTGAGCTACTTTGGTTATTGGTGTCTTTGAAGCTCTCACGTCCTGTCACCAGGTGGTCAGAGCAGCTACCAGGTGTGTGCGCTCGGGAATCTGTTCACTTTTCTTCTGCAGATTCAGCTCAAGCATCCAGGTTGTTGGTCACTGAGTGTGTTTTTCAGACTCTCACCTACAGTCCTAGATGGGCAGGGCTGCGTAGTGGTGTTTGGAGCAGGCATAGGTATCTGGCTGCTATAGTGGGCTATGTGCTAAGCAAGACAGGGGGCTGACAGCTGCCCCTGAGTGCCTGAGTGGAAAGCTTGTCCCTGTCCCGTAGTGTGCATAGGTGGGTAAGTTTTGCAGCCATACTTGGGGCACCCAGTGCTGTTGGCTGTAAGGACTGGGAAGCATCACTTATCCTTGGACCCCTGTTGTGGGTGGCTAGATGGAATGGGTAATACTGCCAGTCCTCAGGCCCTTGATGTGGGTGGGTGAAGACCCTGCTTAATGGGCAGAGCGCTGTCAAATGTAATGAATCTGCAACTCCTCCCTAGCTGCTGCAGTTGAATATAGGCTTCAGGTATATACCCTGTTCTATGCTAATGAGGGCATATGCTGTTGAATCGGCCCACACGGGTCTAGGCAGGAGTGAAGAGCATTAGAAGTCCATGGACCCCTTATGCCAATGCCTAGGCAAAGGGTCAGTGCCTGCCTTGAGTTCCCAGCTTAGGGACTTGGCATTAATGAGCACCTGTGATGATGTATCAGACCACACAGGTCTAGGCAGGTGTTACAAATCCATGGACCCCTTATGCCAGTGCGTAGGCAAAGGGGCGGTGCCTGCCCTGAGTTCCCAGCTTAGGGGCCTGGTGATTTTTTGAAGCCGCGAGACTAGTTTGGGTGTGGATTGTCCAGAGTTCCCAGCTTAGGGCATTTGGTGGTTTTTTGTTTTTGTATTTCCCTAAAGCCACAAGACTGGTTTGGACATGAGTAGTCCTTAGTTCTGGCTTAGGGGGCATGACATTTATTGAATACTGCTGGACTGGTGTCAGAGCAGAGTGGGGAGGGGGGTGGGTGAGGTGAAAATAGCATTTCTCTACTACAGAAGTCATGGAGGGGGAGGGGTTATTTTGACCCTGCGTGGTAGGTTAGACATTTGTGCTTTACTTTCACAGATCCAGCACCACTTCCCCCCAGCTCCAGAGGCTTGTGCAGATTCTTAGCCACCTGGTCTCTCTGGACCTAGTGAAATGTGTCCCAAGTGCTGCTGCTCACCTCAGCCAGCATGTGCTGGTCGACCCAGCCCGCAGGGTACTACTGGCTACCTCATGACTGGCACTTCTTTGCTGCTTTTGAACTGTCTCTCCCTCCCCCTGCCACTCAGTCCGGCTCCTCAACTTTGTCTTTGATGATCAGGGCTCCTAGATTGTTATATATAATTGATTTACTTGTTTTCTCAGGTCTTTCTTGTAAGAGGGACCACAGGAAGCATCTGACTATTCCGCCGTCTTGGCCTCACCTCTTGATTGCATGTTTGATCAATTTCAGACTGCAGAAGTTGGTAAAAATCTTTAATTTATTCATCTCTGGCCTTAGTGGTTGGTGTGAAAATTTGCGTAATAGTCATATTAACTGGTCGTCCTTGTAGCGGTATGACAGCATTGTACTTCAGGATAGATTTTGAAATGTTCTTTCTGATGATGAATGCAATGCCATTCCTCTTCAAATTGTCATTCGTGGCGTAGTAGACCATATGATTGTCCGATTCAAAATGGACAATACCAGTCCATTTCAGCTCACTGATGCCTAAGATATTGATGTTGATGTGTTCCATTTCACTTTTGATGATTTCCAATTTTCCTAGATTCATACTTTGTACATTCCACATTCCTATTATTAGTAGATTTTTTCAGCTCCTTTTTTTCATTTTCAGTCATGCCCCATTAAGCAAATGAATCTTCTGAAAGTTTGACTCCATCCACGTCATTAAGGTCGACTCTACTTTGAGGAGGCAGTTCTTCCCCAGTTGTATATTGAGTGCTTTCCAACCTGAGGGGCTCATCTCCTGGCACTATATTAGACAGTGTTCCACTGATATTCTCAAAGTTTTAACTGGCAAATTCCTTTCAGAAGTAGCCCACCAGGTCCTTCTTCCTAGTCTGTGTTAGTCTGGAAGCTCAGCTGAAACCTGTCCACCATGGGTGACCTGGTGGTATTTGAATACCGGTGGCGTATCTTCCAGCATCACAGCAACATGCAAGACACCACAGTGTGACAAACTAACAGACACATGGGGTCCTCTTTAATAGATGCCTCAAACCATAAATTAAATTAAAATTTGGATAGAGTTTAATTTAACATCGATAGAGTCTATATCCAAAATAAGGTTACCTAACTTGGAAACTCTATGGGGCAGTTTTACTCTGTACTATAGGGTCATTATGAGTCGGAACTGATTCGATGGCAACAGGTTTGGTTTGGTAACCAAATAATGAAATAGTAGCTTGTATTTTAATGAGCATTTACTGTGTGCTGGCACTACTCTTGTTCCTTTATGTATAAAAAAATTATTTAATCCGGACACCGAGAGGCTCGCTCTGAGCAACAATCCCACGAAGAGGTGGGGCTGAGATGGCAGAGTAGTCAGATGCTTCCGGTGGACCTACTTACAACAAAGACCCAAAAAAACAAGTGAATTGATTATATATGGCAATCTGGGAGCCCTGAACGTTAAAGACAGAGTTGAGGAACTGGACTGAGTGGCAAGGCGGGAGAGATGGTTCAGAAGCAGCGACGAGTTTCCAGACCTGACCCAGCGAGAGCCTGAGCCCTTCAGGCCTGATCAGCTCGGGGGTGAGCTGTGAGGTAGGCAAGCGGCTGTGCTCGGGAGGAGCGTTATCTGCACTGGGAGAGACCCAGCACCAGAGTCTACACGGCCACCCAGAAACATTGAGAAGCAGACCTCGATCGAGTGAAAGATAAGTAATTGTGTATGGCCTACTGTGCAGATCAAAAACACTCCCCTTAGCGAAAAACCTTTCTCCCATTTCC
>NW_004444347.1:130660-133032 GCF_000243295.1 Trichechus manatus latirostris | reverse complement strand
TAAGCAGGGTCTTCACCTACCCACATCAGGGGCCTGAGGACTGGTGGCTGCACCCACACCACCTAGCCACTTGCAATAGGGGCCCATGAATAAGATGTGCCCCCAGTCCTTATAGCCAACAGCATTAGGTGCTCATAGTCAGGCTGCAAAACCCACCCACCTGCATGCTCTAAGGAACAGGGACTTGCCTTCCTTCTGGACATTGGGGGGTGGCCTTCAGCCCCCTGCCTTGCTCAGAGTGTGTCCCCCTGCTGCAGCAAGATGCCTGTGCCTACACCAATCACCTATGCCTGTCTAGGACTGTAAGAGAGAGCCTACACCACACACTTTGTGGCTATCTACCTGGGCACGTGAGCTGAATCCATACAGGAGGAGTGGGCAGACTCCTGAGCTCACATACCTAGTAACAGATCTAACCACTTGGTGACAGGACATTAGAGCGTCAAAGGTGCCAATAATCAAATTAGTTCATATGAGCAGTATATTTGGGCATATCAAAACAAACAAGAAGGTAGGACACAGTAAGCAAACATAAAATAAATAAATGTAATAACTTATTGATGGCTCGGAGACAAGAGTCAATATCAAATTACATAAAGAGGCAATCCGTGATGGCTTCAGCAAGCTCCCAAATAAAGAATACAGAAATTTTCCAGAGGAGGAGAATTTCTTGATATTACCGGAGGCAGAATACGGAAGATTAATATATACAACTCTTCAAGAAATTAGGAAGGAAATTAAACAAAATGCAGAACAAGCAATAGAGGAGATTAAAAAGATTAGAGAAGAGCATAACGACAAACTTAACAGGCTGCAAGAATCCATTGAGAGACAGCAATCAGAAATCCAGAAGATCAACAATAAAATTTCAGAATTAGACAACTCAATAGAAAGTCATAGGAGCAGAACTGAGGCAATGGGAGTCAGAATTAGTGAGATTGAGGATAAAACACTTGACACCAACGTATTTGAGGAAAAATCAAATAAAATGATTTAAAAAAATGAAGAAACCTTAAGAATTAGGTGGGACTCTATCAAGAGGAATAACCTGCGTGTGACTGGAGTACCAGAACAGGGCGGGGGATAACAAAAAATACAGAGAGAATTGTTGAAGATTTGTTGGCAGAAAACTTCCCTGACACTGTGAAAGTTGAGAAGGTGTCTATCCAAGATGCTTATCGAACCCCACATAAGGTAGATCCCAAAAGAAAGTCAGCAAGGCATATTATAATCAAACTTGCCAAAACCAAAGATAAGAGAATTTTAAGAGCAACTAGGGATAAATGAAAAGTCATCTACAACGGAGAGTCAATAAGAATAAGCTCGGACTAGTCAGCAGAAACCGTGAAGGCAAGAAGGAAATAGGATGACATGTATAAAGCCTTGAAGGAAAAAAAAACTGCCAGCCAAGAATTATATATCCAGCAAAACTGTCTCTCAAATATGATGGCGAAATTAGGGCATTTCCAAAAAAATTATATAATCCTCAGAACCTATGAAATCGATATAATTCCTATCTCAAACTCACATATATATAAACTGAAGTACAGAGGGATTACATAATTTGCTCAAGGTCACACTGCTAATGTAAAAGATAAGAATTATTATCATCGAATTTGGAAACAGTGCAAAAAATGACAGGAGCACTGGTTTTTAGCATTGGTAAATGGGCTCTGCAAGTGAAGTAGTCATTAAGCTGAAAAATAGCTCTGCCAGTAAGTTGTGGTGTGACCTTAAAAATATAATTTTAATTTTCATCAAATATAAAATGAGCATAGAAATACCTTCCTCTTAGCATCAATATGAGTATACACTGTAAAAATGCATACTTGTTAAAATACATCTTAGCTCATTATAAATGCTTAGTATACATGTTAGCTGTTTTCATTTTTAATCCAATTACTAATAATACTTGCATAGCTCTACTTCCTCAAGGGAAAAATAATATATCATTCTCAAAAATTGATATTTTGTAAAGTGAGAACTTAAGCCATTTTCACATTGACTCCAAGTTCTTTTATATTAGAATTAGTAGGTGTCATGAGATCCAGTTTCATCTGTTGTGTATATATCTTGTACCAAGTATGATTGCTAAACTCTTTGCATTTAAATTATTGCTCTTTTGTGTGATCATTTTAGTTTTGTCACTCCGGAGTTTGCAGATCTGTGACAGGTTATGCAACAAGGCAATGCAACAGAACAGCAAAATGCAACGGACATGGGGTATGTAACACCTACTATATTTTAAGTGTAGTTATTTAATCCATATCAGTAACATTTTCCAGGATAATAATAAGGTTTAGAATTATTTGATGTGGAAATTTATTTTGGAAAATTGGAGTTAAATAAAGAAAGCTGAGTCCAATATTTAT
>NW_004444347.1:123669-124735 GCF_000243295.1 Trichechus manatus latirostris | reverse complement strand
ATGAATTTGTCTGCTTTTTCCATGAATTTGTCCATTTTTTCGTCATTTTTGTCTGCTTTTTGCTTCAACTCTTGGATAGGTGTGAATATTAGAGATTTGACTTCACTATCAGGTAGTTCTAGTGTCATTTCTTCTACTGGAAAGACATCTGGTGTTTTCTTTTTTTAATACGTTTTGATATTGTCTGCTGTCTTTGAGACATTCAGTAGTTATTTTCCTCGTTTATTGATTGTAGGTTTGTTTGTTTCATCCTGCTTTTTTGTTTTATTTTGTTAGGTCTGTGCAGGTGGGCTGTGCATTCTTTGTTGTTTGCTTCTCTGTGGGCACAATACTTTTCACCTCCGTATCCGATATGCAGGGTCAGTCGCTCAGCTATGGTACAGCAGGGCAGGTCAGGCTGAATGGGAGTTGCTGGGATGGGTTGTTTGTGGCACGTACTAGGGCTGATGGGGTGCTGAGAATCAGAGCAGGGCAGATTCTGGTAGGCCGTGCCTGTGCTTCTCAAGGGTGTTGTGTTCAGCACACGGTGCAGGTAGGCAGGAAGGAGGGGACAGATTGTGATTTGTGGAGGTATGATGGGTATGGGAAAGAGGAGAGACAATCAGGAGCCAAAAGCAAAAAAAAAAACAAACCAAAAAAAAAAAAAAAACAAAGAAGAGTGCTAAGGGAGGTTGCTGTTCAAGCAGAAATATGAGAAACTGAGAAATGGAGAAAAACAAAAAGAAAAAAAGGCAAAAGTAAAATAAATAAAAATTAGAAAAAAATTAAAGCAAAGCCCTAGAGATCCCACTGGTGAAGATGTGAAGACTGGGAAAGTGGCTCCAGGCCATCAAGTATAGCCTGGCCAGAGGAGTAGAGGTGTCACACAGTGCCAGGTATTCAGGATATAGGAAGAGAAGGTAAGTTTAGAGAGATGAGAAACTGAGAAATGAAGATCCCACCGTGCGCCTGTGCAGACTGGGGAAGTAGTTCCCAAGCTGCACAGTACAGTCCATTTAGAAGGAGCTCCCAAGCCAAGAAGAGAAAGAAAACAAACAAACAAACAAATCAAAACAAACAAAATGCC
>NW_004444347.1:109940-123217 GCF_000243295.1 Trichechus manatus latirostris | reverse complement strand
TTACCTGATGGGGACCTCTGCACATATCTCCCCTCACTCTCTGTTCTCTGTCAGTTTCTTATTCCATTCGGTGCTTGACTGAGTTCTTTATCTCTTCATTTGATGCTTAGGTTTCCGGGATTGATGTTTGTCTCTGTTTTAGTTAGTTTTTGGGTCTTTGCTGTGGCGGGACAGCATGGTGCTTCTGTCTATAGTGCCATGTTGCCCAGAGGAAATGGATTTATTAAGGGTTAAGTTTCTCACCTCATAATATGGTGGAAAAAGTATTGTTTTGTGTTTAGAAAAGCAATTCAAAGTAATTTCATACCAATCAAGGAAAAGGTTATGTAAAATATAGAATTTAAAAATCATCCGTATGTCTAATATCCAGGAATATCTTGGTTTGGTACAACCCTCAGGTTGAAGTGATAGCAAGAAGTCTAACTTAATTCTTTTGCATGTGGAAATACAGTTTTCCTAGCACCATTTGTTGAAGAGACTATTCCTTCCTTGTTGAATGGGTTTGGCACTCTTATTAAATATCAGTTTACCAGAGATGTATAGGTATGTTTTTGAATTCTCAGTTCTATTCCATTGGTCCGTATGTCTGTACTTATGCCATCACCTCACTGTTTGGATTACTGTAGCTTTTTAATACATTTTGAAATTGAGCAGTGTAAGTCCTTCTACTTTGTTCTTTTTTAAGATTGTTTCAGCTATTCAGAGCCCATTACAATTCTGTATGATTTTGAAGATCAGCTTTTCCATTTCTTTAAAAAAAAATACTGTTGGGATTTGAATAGGAATCACATTGTATCCGTAAATCTCTTTGGTTAGAATAGACATTATAACAATATTAAGTCTTCTAATCCATGAACACAGGATATCTTTCCACTTACTTAGATATCCTCTATTTTTTTTTTAAGAAATGTTTTATAGTTTTCAGTATAAAGGTCTTTCACATCCTTGGTTAAAAGTATTCTTAGGTATTTTCATCTTTTTAATGCTATTTTAAAATGCATGATTTTCTTAATTTCCTTTTCAGATTATTCATTGTTAGAGTATAGAAACACATCTGTTTTCTGTGTCTTGGTCTTGCACCCTATAAATTTGCTGTATTAATTAGCTCTAGCAACTTTCTTGTGGATTCTCAGCAATTTTCTGTATATATTATCATGTCATCTGTGAATAGTAGTTTTATTTATTCTTTCTGAGTTAGAAGCCTTTAATTCCTTCTTTTTGCCTAATTGCTCTGCTTGTAGTACAGTGTTGAATAGTAGTGGTGATAGAGGGCATCCTTATCTTCTTCCTGATCTTAGGGAAAAAGATTCCAGTGTTTCCCATTGAATATGGTATTCAATGTGGGTTTTTCATAAATACCCTTTATCATGTTGAGGAATTTCCCTTCTGTTCCTAGTTTTCTAGGTACTTGAAAATATGCAGGATTTTGTCAAATGCCTGTTATCATTTATTGCGTTGATCGTGTGTTTTTTTCCTTAATTCTATTAATGTGGTGTACTCTATTACTTTTTTATGTTGAACCACCCTTCCATGTATGGGATAAATCCAATTAGTCATGGCACATAAATTTTTAATATGCTGCTGGATGTGGTTTGCTAGTATTTTGTTGAGGATCTTTGCATCTATATTCAGAAGGAATCTGTACTTTTCTTTTCTTGTGGTGTCTTTGGCTTTGGTATCAGAGTAACGCTGGCCTCATTGAATGCATTTGGAAGTGTTACCCCTTACACTATTTTTCGAAGAATTTCAGAAGAATTGATGTTAATTCTTCTTTAAAGTTTGATAGAATTCACAAGTGAAGCCATCTGGTCTTAGAATTTTCTTTGGAGGTTTTTGATTACTGTTTTAATCTCTTTATTTGTTATGGGTCTTTTTGAATTTTCAATTTCTTCTTGAGGCAATTTATGTAGTTTTTCCATCCTTTCACTTTTAACCTATTTTTGCCTTGTTACTTAAAATAGTTTTCTTGTAGGCATTGCATAGTTGGATCATGTTTTCTTATCCATTCTGCCAATCCATGCTTTTTGATTGGAGAGTTCAGTCCATTTCACATTCAAAGAAATTACTGATAAAGAACTTCTGTCGTATTTTTGTTTGTTTCCTGTGTGTCTTATACCTTTTTTCTGTCTTATTTCCTTGAATACTGCCCTTTTTGTGTGTGGCTAGTTGGTTTTTTGTGGTGAATATTTTGGTTCTCATCTTATTTCTTTTGGTGTAAATATTTTTTTTGCAATTTTCTTTATGGTTACCACGTGATTACATTTACCATCCTAAATTTATGACACCCTTGTTTGATTCCAACTTGACTTTAATAATCTACAAAAACTCAGTTTTTATACCACTCTTCCCTCCCCCTCTGTGTTTTGGATTTTATGAAATACATCTTTATACATTGTGTGCCCAGCATCATACATCTATAATTATTATTTGTATTTTTGTTTTTTATATCATGCAGAACATAGCAAATATAGTTACAATCCACATATACAGCAAAACTGACCTTTATATTTGGCCTTAAAATGATCTTTACTGAAGGCCTTTATTTCTTCATACAGCTTCAAGTTACTATCAAGTGCCCTCACGTTTCAAACTGGAAGACTCCTTTTCACATTTATTTAAGGGCAGATCTGATAGTAATGAACTCTGTCAGCTTTTGTTTATCTGAGAAATGTCTTAATTTCACACTTGTTTTTGAAGGACAGTTTTATCTGTACAGGCTTCTTGACTCTTAATCTTATTGGGGCTCACTTTTCTCTAGCTGCTTTCAAGATTTACACCCTATCTTTAGTTTTTGAAAGTTTGATTATAATGTGTCTTGGCATGGAGATTCTTGCGTTTATCCTGCTTGGAGTTTGTTGGGTTGTTTTATATGTACAAATTCATGTTTTTTGTCAAATTTGAAAGTTTTCAGCTATTATTTCTTTCCATATTTCCTGCCCATTTCTTTTGTCCCTCTCCTTCAGAACTCACATAATGCATATATTGGTCTACTTAATGTGTCCCATTATACTCTTATACTTTGTTCATGTTTCTTTATTATTTTTTCCTTCCTTTTACTCAGACCAGATCAACTCAATTGTCTTATCTTCAAGTTCCTTATTCTTTGTTCTGCCAGCTCAAATGTGCTGTTGAAACCCTCTAGTGCAAATGTGCTGTAGAATGCCTCTCATGCATTTTTGGAAACGCTGGTGGTGTAGTACTTGAGTGCTACGGCTGTTAACCAAAAAGTTGGCAGTTCAAATCCACCAGGTGCTCTTTGGAAACCATATGAGGCAGTTCTACTCTTGTCCTTTAGGGTCGGTATGAGTCGGAAATGACTCGATGGCAGCAGGTTTGGTTTTTTGGTTTAGTGCATTTTTAATTTCAGTTATTTTACTTTTCCACTCCAGAATTTCTGTTTAGTTTCTTGTTATAATTTTTGTCACATTGTTAATAGTCTCATTTTGCTCATACATTATTTTCATGATTTTCTTTAGTTCTTTGTCCATGTTTTTTCATTTAGCTCTTTGAGTGTATTTAAAATAGTTGTTTTAACATCTGTATCTGGTAAGTTTAAAGTCTGATCTTCCTCGAGGATGGTTTTGGTTCTTTGTTTTGTTCCTCTGTGTGGGCTATCCTTCCCTGTTTCTCTGTATGTCTTGTGATTTTTTTGTAGTTGAAAATAGAATATTTGAATAGTATAAATAGTAGTTCTAGAACTCAGGGCCTCCCCATCTCTTGGGGTTTGCTAGGTTTCTTCCTACCTGTCTACCTACCTAGACTCCTTCCTTCCTTCCTTCTTTCCTTCATTTCTTTCTTCTTTCTCCATTTTCTCTGTTGTTGAAGGCTGTTGTGTTCCACTAAGTTAGTGATTTTCCATACAATTTTTGCAGAAATGAACACGAGAAAATCCATTACCAAAAAAAAAAAAAAAAAAAAAAATCAAAAACAAAAACACCTCTCTTCTTACAGAGGAGACTTTTCAGAACGGCTCTTTGCTGGGAAAATCCCTAACAAGACTTACACTGAGCCAAAAGATTCACCCAAGGAAAAAGTTTGGGATTAACTCCTATTTTTCTGTGCATGTTTTTTGCCCTGGGTATGTGTGTACCTCTCTGAGCCCTGGTGGTGCAGCAGTTAAGAGCTCGACTGCCAACAAAAATGATGTCAGTTCAAATCCACCAGCTGCTCCTTGGAAACCCTACGGGGCAGTTCTACTCTGTCCTATAGGGTTGCTATTAATCAGAATTGACTTGACCGCAACAGGTTTGGATGTGCCTTTACATGCCCCGATTTCCTAAGGCAGTTCTCTCCCTGGGGTTTTTACCCTGGTGTCTCAATAGTTCTCTTTTGCTCCAGACAGCCATGCACTCCTTAGTTTACCTACATTGTCTCAGGCTATGCCTGTTGCTCCTGCTCTGAGTGACCTCCAAGATGAGTGAAACAGAGACATGCACTTTGCTTTAACCTTTAAGGTTTAAACTTATTTGACACAGGTAAACACCATACTTTGCTAGTAAGGTGCACTATGCTCACTCCAGAACCAGGGACTATGATCCCAACTGGAGATACGGCTGTTGTTTCAAGCTGGCTGCCCAGCTGGGATGGGGATTGCACTCAAGTTAGTATCAAGTCAGTCTTGCAAGCATTTACCCAATGGCCATGATGTCCTAGCTGTTGGTCAGAGTAACAAGAAGGGTAGTGCTGTCATTTTATGCTTGCTTTTAAAATTTTCTGTGGAAAGGTGGGAGTGCTTCTTACTCTGCCATCTTGGTATTACATGTTTGCATCATTTAAATTTTTGCGTTACTATATTGTTCCCAAGAAATGTTATGCCAGTTTTACTTCCCCGTATCATATATAAATTGTGCATTTCCTCTGGTCAGAGTAGTTTATCAGTCTTTTAAATCTCTTATAACAAGCTATATCCATTTTTTAATTGTATTTATTTGATAATTTATGATAGAGTTTTATGTATGTATGGTAATATTTGCCACTTGCATATCTTATTTTGTTAATTGCACATCCATTGTGAAATTATATGCTGGGTTACACAAATTTTGTAAATTTTTCCAGGCATGCATTTGGCTTTAATTTTGTTGTTAGTGTCTTTTGCCACAGTGGTGTTTCATATTTTGTGTAGAAATTAAGAAAAAAAGAGTGACATGTCTGGGTGTCTTGGATTAAAATTTCCCCCCAAGTCACTTATATGTCTTTCCAGTATTTACACGTTCTTTCTGCTCCTTTCCTTTCTTATTTAATTTTAAATATTTAATTTATCCGGAAATTTTTATATGCAGAGTCCTTTTTGTGGGTTCTCTCTTCTGCACTTGATCCTTCTTTCTAATTATCCACAGCATCTCATTGATAGATATTTTCTAATCTTCCATATAGATTTTGGTATCTCATAAAGCAAGCTTCTCCTTTTTAGGGTTTTCTTTGTTTTCATAAAAGTTGGTTCTTATCACAGCTGATATTACCTAGTATAATTCAAAATAAATTTCCAAATCCCACTATTTTATCATTTCTAGCTTCATAATTTCTATGACTTACTTACATAAGTATTTCATTTATCTCAAGAATGTTATCTGGTTTTATTTAAAAATGCTAGAACCAAATAAGAGGAAACAGGAACCTCTATATTTGCAGTGAATTTTTATTACTTCATATTTTAAAATTATTTTTAAAATAGAATAATTACTTATATTAAATTACATGCATTTTTATAATGTATATTGACTAACAGTTACAAGTAATGCATTTAGTTTGATGTTGTATATTAAATGGTTTTACTCTCTACTTTGTTTTGGTTTTAGGTTTGTAATCAGAACCTTAATTGCCACTGTGATGCTGGATACGCACCTCCTCATTGTGTGCTAGCACCATCATCACCGGGAGGAAGTATAGATGATGGGTTTTGGCATGTGGCAGGTTAGTCTCCATGTCAGTGTGTTCCAATAGAGCTTTCTGCACTTACAGAAATGTTATTTATCAGCACCGCCCTATGGTAGCCACAAGGCTCTGACATATGGATAGTGCAAGTGAGGAACTGAATTTCCAATTTAGTTTTGTTGTTGTTGTTGTTAGGTGCCAGAGTCGGTTCCAACTCATAGCGACCCTATAGGACAGAGGAGAACTGCCCCATAGGGTTTCCAAGGAGTGGCTG
Source organism: Trichechus manatus latirostris (assembly GCF_000243295.1). Classification (NCBI taxonomy): domain Eukaryota; kingdom Metazoa; phylum Chordata; class Mammalia; order Sirenia; family Trichechidae; genus Trichechus; species Trichechus manatus. Next base: position 117,072 of record NW_004444347.1, on the reverse strand, counting down.
GTGGATTTGAGCTTCTGAACTTTTTTTGGTTAGTAGCTGAGCTCTTTAATTAATTTCATTTTCAATAGTTACATGTGGCCAGTGGCTATGTATTAGCATAACTCTAGATCATATTTTCAATTAAAAAAAGTATACACTTTTAATTCTAAGCTAGAAGTGAATATTTCAAAAGACCTCCTCCTTACTTTTAACTATGGTTTGCATAACATTTCTATTTATACAGCAGAGTTTTCTACATCATTATAATTAAATTACAGAATTGGGAACAGAATTTTAATATATAAGATTGTATATTAAAATTTTATGTATTGTCATGTGCTAGTTTGTAACTGAGGTGCATCTTTAAAGCAAAATATACTATTAAAAGAAAAAAAACTTCCATATCCATGACATGTGAATAGTAGGTAACACTAACCATTCCTTAATGCATTTGGTGAAAATTCATGAAGAAATATAGTATATTTGTTTTTATTAAACCTTTTTTTTGGTTAGAATTGTATACCTGAATTAATGCGTAGAGGTATGGATTCAAAAGTAAAATGTGTCTAAGTAGCAATTATATTTCTTATTAACTAGATATATAGATAAGAGAGTCAGTCTGGCAGCTTGGAGCAAAGAAGTTAAGAATCAAAGGTTAAAAGGAAAATACATTTCAGGAAAGTTGCTGGAATGTGTTACCTTGGTCTTAGAATTTAGATGTCTGGGTATTTTAGTAGTAGATGATATCAGAGAAAGTTTCAGTTAATTAAAGGGTAGAAAAAGTAGTTGAATTATATGCTCTGGGAATTGGATGAGGCAAGGATGATAAAACTAATATTACTAACATAAATTTAGTTCAGTACATACAACTATGGGGAATATAATTGGATAAACATGATAAGAAGTGAAAACTAGGTAGTGGACAGGAATATTGAACTTGGAAAAATATGCTCATCGTAGGCTAATGTTTGTATTTAGAACTTATATACTCATTTGATTCCCCATGAATCCTTCAACTTACAAGTGATACAAAGCTGATTTGGGTGCCTCAGCTTTAGCGCAGATGTCTGTACATTGTCACTGAAGTATATTTAGTTTGAATATCTGCCTATAAATGCTTATAAATTAAAAATCCCCAAATGAAACAAGAGGATGTGCCCCCATGTCCCTTTCCCTCCCACTCTCCCCTGATAACCACAAACAAACTTCAATCTCTATGGTCTTGCCTATTCTAGATACATCATATAAGTTGGATCCTACATTATTTGACCTTTCATGAGTGACTTACTTCACTTAGGATAATGTTTTCGAAGATCATCATCCTTGAAAAGATTATGCTGAGTGAAATTAGTCAGTCACGAAAGGTCAAATGTTGCAGCATGTATCGGGACTTTATTTCTCTTTATGGCTGAGTAATATCCTATTGTATGCATGTACCAATTTTTGTTTATCCATTCATCTGTTGTTGGACATTCAGGCTGTTTCCACCTTTTGGCTATTGTGAATAGTGCTTGAATGAACATTGGTGTCCAAGTATCTCTTTGCATTCCTGCTTTCAGTTATTTTGGGAGTATACCTAGGAGTGGAATTGCTGGATCATACAGTGATTCTATGTTTAACTTTTTTAGGAACTACCAAACTGTTTTCCACAGTGTCTGTACCATTTTACAGTCACACCAGTAATGGATAAGGGGTTCTGTTTCTCCACACCCTCATTCGTAACTGTTGTTTTCCATTTTATAATCATACCTTTTCTAGTGGGAGTGAAGGGATATCTCATGGTGATTTTGATTTATACTTGCTAATGACTAATGATGTCTAGCATCTTCTCTTGTACTTGTTGGTCACTTGTATTTCTTTATGGTGAATTGTTTATTCAAGTCCATTGCCCATTTTTTGATTGGGTTGTGTATCTTTTTGTGGTTCAGTTGTAGGAGTTTTTCATATACTGTGGATATTAAACCCTTATTCAGTATATGATATCCAAATTCTTCTACCAATCTGTAGGTTTTCTTTTCACTTTCTTGATAAAGTCCTTTGATGAACAGACATTTTTAATTTTGATGAGATCCCATTTACCTATTTTGTCTTTAGTTGATTGTGCTTTTGGTTTCATATCTAAGACTCCACTGTTAAACACTATGTCCCAAAGCATCACTCCTATGTTTTTTTCTATGAGTTTAATGGTTTCAGTTCTTACATTTAGGTCTTTGATCCATTTTGAGTTAGTTTTCATGTGTGGTGTGAGATACGGGTCAAGATACGTTCATTTACTTTTGGAGATCCAGCAGTCACAACATCATTTATTAAAAAGACTCTTCTTTCCCTATTGGATAGACTTAGCACCCTTCTCAGAAATCAGTCGACCGAGGGTGTATGTGTTTATTTCTTGACTTTCAGTTCTTTCTATTGATCTATAATAGCAGTACCAGACTGTTTTGATTACTGTGGCTGTATAATATGTTTGGAGATCGAGAAGTGTGAGTACTCCTGCTTTGTTCTTTTTCAAGACTGCTTTGTCTTTTTGGATTCCCTTAGAGTTCCCTACAAATTTGAAGATTGGCTTTTTCATTTCTGTAAAGAAAGCTGTTGGAAATTTTATTGGTATTGTATTGAATCTATAGATTGCTTCAGGTAGCACCAACATATTAATAATATTAAGTCTTCTAATCCATGGGCACAGAATGTCCTTACATTTATTTAGATCTTCTGTAATGTTTTCCGGAGCCCCAGTGGCGTAGTGATTAAGAGTTCAACTGCTAACCAAAAGGTTGGCAGTTCGAATCTACCAGTTGCTCCTTGGAAACCCTATGGGGCAGTTCTACTCTGTCCTATAGAGTTGCTATGAGTTGGAATTGACTCAAGGCAGTGAGTAGATGGGTATAATGTTTTTCAGTACTGCTTTATAGTTTTCAGTGTACAAGTCTTTCTTGGGAAGGGGTCTCTAGAGAAAAATCCAGTAAAGCATATAAATATATGTAGAAAGAGATTTTTATCAAGGAGATGACTCATGCCGTTGTAGAGGCTAGAACGTCCCAAGTCCGTGGGTTAGGCTGGAGTCTTCTCCCAATTCACATAGCCACAGGGGCTAGTGAACCCAAGATCGGCAGGTCAGACAGTAGGGTTGTTGCTCACAGGTTGTGAAGACTGATGAATCCCAAGATCAACAGGCAAGACAGCATGTAAGTTGCTACCTCAAATCCCAAGAACAAGAGGTCAGATGAACAGGAGCCAGCTGCAGGATCCAGAGTGAGCAAAAGCCCACACTTGCCAGGAAGTCCAGTTATATTGGATGTAGGCCACACCCCCAGTGAAATGCCCTTTCAACTGATTGGCTACTCACAGCAGATCTCATCATGGAGGTGATCACATTATATCAAATCTCATAATGGAAGTGATCACATCATCCTACAACTGCCAGACTACATCATAATTGCCAAACCACTGAGAATCATGGCCCACCAAAGTTGACACACAACCTTAATGATCACGGTCCACCCTTTGTCAACTTGGCACCTGTACACATCTCCTTAAATCGTACATAATCTCTGAATAAAGACAATTATAAAGTCATACTTGTGCCTAACATGATACAATGAGCACGCAAACAACAAAATATGCACTAGCCCTCTTTACATCTTATATTTCATAAGTGAAGAAAACAAAAATATTTGACATATATATAAGACAGAAACACTCATGACAATTTCAGTCCTCATTTCTGCAACTGGTCACATGGACATAACTGGTATTTAGAACTACCTTCTTCCACTACCCATTCCATATTCCCTTTGCCCTCAGCAAGTCGTGGTTCTTTCCCTGGTAGGGTGACCCAAACCTTTATTCCTGGACGGTCTGGATCATTAGTAGTCATATCGGAATTGGGTTGCTGTAGTTTTTTATTGACTTTAATCACAGGGCATGGTAGTACTAAGAGACACCCTAAGGGATCTCCTGCATTCCAGACATACTCTTCTTTACTTCCATTATGTAATATCAATCTGATTTCCTTTTGGTAATCAGGATCAATTACACTAGCCAACATGGTATCTCCCTTCTTTGCCTGTTGATCCAGAGGCATAAGGAGCCCAAAGTGACCAGGAAGCATTCTTAACTTCCAGTTGAGTGGAATCAGTGATGTATCTCCAGGTGGGAGCGTTCCTCCCTTTGGAGCTAAGACCTCTAGACCTGCAGAGCATAGGGTTGCAGGGACAGGAAGCAGAAATTTTGCGAGTAGATCACTAGGGGTAATAGTGAGTGGTGCCACTCCCATTTCCACCCCTTGATTGCTGGACCCATGAATCCTAGCTATGGGAGAAACAGCGCCATATATCGGATGCTGGTTTAGAGCATATACAGCATCCTGGAGAACGTTGCCCCAACCCTGCAAGATATTGCCACCTAGCTGGTGCCGTAATTGTAATCCGGATGCCCCTTTCTTCTTCATATAGTCCAGCTTCTTGGTTTATTTGCTCAGCATACATATTGAATAAGTAAAGTGAAAGGATACAAACCTGACACACACTTTTCCTGATTTTAAACCACACAGTATCCCCTCGTTCTGTTAGAACGATTGCTTCTTGGTCTAAGTACAGGTTCCTAATGAGCACAATTAAATGTTCTGGAATTCCCATTCTTTGCAATGTTATCCATAATTTATTATGATCCACACAGTCAAATGCATTTGCATAGTGAATAAAACACAGGTAAACATATTTCTGTATTCTCTGCTTCCAGCCAGGATCCATCTGAGATCAGCAGTGATATCCCTGTTCCATGTACTCTTCTGAATCCAGCTTGAATTTCTGGCAGTTCCCTGTCAATGTACTGTTGTAACTGCTTTTAAATGATCTTCAGGAAAATTTTACTTGCATAATATTAATGATATAGTTCAATAATTTCCACGTTCTGTTGGATCTCCTTTCTTTGGAATGATTACAAACTGACGACACGTGGTGTCAGTTAGGGCAGTTCCCACTGTCTAATCTGACTTACATAAAATAGCAATCACAGCAGTACCAGGACTCCCTTTACAAATGTGTTCCTCAATGTTGTGGTAAAAGGTGTGTCCTCCTGGCACTCCATGTGTCAGTCTAGGTCTGATCTGATAAATCCATTTAGCAAGCCAAATTCCTTAAGCCTTTGGATACTTTCTTCTACAGTGTACCGAGGCAGGTCTGATACTTCAACTTGATTTAGTGTAGGCCACCATATAATCTATGCTTCAGTGACCCAACCAAATAAACTGTTAGATCCTTTCCTAACCTTTCAAGCTGAAACAATGAAGACTCTGTGCTTAGTGGGATTATATCAGTAAACTGAAACTGATTCATCTTTATGTTCCTTGCACCATTATCCCACACCCTTAATAGCCATTGCCACATGTATTCCCCAAGTTTCTTTTTGTACATACTAGAAAACACAAGCAGTTCTTTTGGAGTGTAGTGTACCTCCTCCTGGGTCATACTTTGTACTTCACCTTTTGGGGCTCACTGGGACTTAAGTCTAGTTTTAGGTCTAGACACAAAATAGATGGTGGTGATGCTGTCTGAGAACATTCAGCATTGTTTTGTAAGGCATCTGCCTCAAGCAATGCCCCAGGCAATGACTCAGACAAAGGCTGTTTAGATACAGCTGGGTTAATCTCATCAGATGGGAGTGGAGGAGCTAAAGGTTTACTCGTCAGGATGGCTTAGCAGATGAAGATGGGGTAATCTCTTTAGATGTGAGAGGGCTTTTTCCGTTGGCAGAATGATTCAATGGAATTTAGGAGCTCAGTGTCCCCAGTTTCCTGATTATCTGCCTGTATATCCTCATACTAAGTTTCAGTATCCCATTTCTTCCCAATCAGTGCCCTCACTTTAACTTTAGACACCACTCGAAGTTGGGAATTGAGTTGGCATTGGAATTCAGCCATTCTTACGATAGGACTCTAGGTTTGGTTTTCGGCAATATCAGCTCTGTTACTACAAGAAATAAGGCTTGCTTTCAAGGTAGAAGTGGAAACTTTGAGATTGTTTATGCAGCATTTCAGCTTTGACTCTGAAGCCCTGAGCTCATCTCTTTCTTTCACCACTTTGTCTAGCGAAAGTAGGACCAACCAACCAGCTTCCTAATACTTCTCATTACGACAAAATTGTAGAAAGGTATCAAACGTGATCACCCAGAGTCTCGCCTTTCACCAATTGGTCTATTGGTGGTGATATTTTGTGTATTTATATTGCCACCTCACACCATGAATTAGCAGTGCCCTTTTGAGGGAGGTGGCGAGATGTAAGGAAGAAATCTAAAGAAGTGGAAACAAGCAACACCAGCAGCCAGCAAATGGCACTTAGGGAGCTGGCCAGAGTGGGCGGGTAGAATCAAGCGACACTGGGGTGAATCTGGTGCTTCCCAGCCAAGAGACTGTGGCCGCGGGAAGCAGAGGAGGCTAAGTAGGGGTCGGGAAGGGTGGGGGGAGGGAAAGCATATATCACTGGTTACCAGTTGTTCTGTCCCCTGCTGGAAGCTCCGTGAAGCTGCTTTCTCGTATTTCCTGTTCACTGATCTCCAATAGGAGTCCAAGATGGCGGATCTGTGCTGCGTTAGCTGATAGGGGACCTCTGCATATATCTCTCCTTGCTCTGTTCTCTGTCAGTTTCTTATTCCATTTGGTGCTTGGCTGAGTTCTTTATCTCTTCCTTTGATGCTTAGGATTTCAGGATTGCTGTTTTCTCTGTTTGGCTTAGTTTTTTGGATCTTTGCTGTGGAGGGATGGCATGGTGCTTCTGCCTATAGCATGTTGCCTGGAAGTGTGAGAAGACTCAGTTTTTTATTCTACATTCTTACTGAGTTGCTATGATATATAACTGATATACAGTATATATTTTGAATGCAACTTCTTGCTATCATGCATGGATATGGAACATATATCCTTCTTTGAATTACCACATTCAGATTTCAAATACATCTGTAATAAGGTAGAGGCAACCATTATTTCTGATTCTTCTTTTTCCATTTACATCATCAAAGCACAGGTATGATAGTCACAATTTTGCTAATGTTATCTCTTTTGTTCCATAATTGAAAATATTTTCATTTTAGATTTATAAACACAAATTAAAATAAAATGCCATATTTTTTTATTCCTATACCTTCTATTTCCTTCCAGTCA
>NW_004444347.1:70961-88605 GCF_000243295.1 Trichechus manatus latirostris | reverse complement strand
CTGCTCCTGGCACTGCTTTCTTGGTGGTATGAGGTCCCCCTGTCTCTCTGCTCACTTCTCTCTTCTATATCTCAAGAGATTGCCTCAGGACACAATCCAATCTTGTAGATTGAGTCCTGCCTTACTAACACAACTGCCACCCATCCTCCCTCATTAACTTCATAGAGGCAGGATTTACAACACATCGGAAAATCACACAATACCGGGAATCATGGCCCAGCCAAACTGATACACACATTTTTGGGGGGACATAATTCATTCCATGACACCTACTTATACAGTGGTTTGTCTCTATATTTAAAAGCGGTTTTGTTTCCATTTGAGCCATTATTGATATATTTTGATATACTAGATTGAGTGAATGTTTTTTCTCTATATTTCTTTCTCCACTGTAACATTTTTACAAAAATAGAATTATATTATTTTAAGCATAACCTCCACATAGTTGGTGCTGGTGAGTATGCTTAATATAATTCCACTCTAATAAGTGCATTCTAGAATAACTTTAGTGAGAAAGAAATGTACGAAGGGAGACTAAGGATTACTTTATAACTTCAAATAGTCAAGGATAAGAAATACATTTAAAATAATACTAGTCATATAGTCGTATAGTACTGCTCAAAATGCACAAATAAATGTGTTTAATTCTTACTGCCATGCACTGTGTATCTGCGCATTAAGCAAATCATTTAGCATGGTTCCTGATAATGCCTAAAAATGCTTTTAAAAAGGCAGTTTTAAAATAGAGGATTTTAAGATCATCCTGTATCCATGATATGCTGCTCGATGTCAAGCTTGGAATACATATTTGAATGAGCTTTCTTTTGAACATTTAGAGTTACCATGATCAGCTTATGGAGTGAACCTACTTGGTAATTATATAGAGGACAACACATATATTTTCTGTATTGGGGAAATACAGATTTCTGCCTAACTTTGTTGGCAACAAGACTTCCGTAAGAATAGGAATTGGAGCCCTGTTTTTAATATTTACATTAACCTTTATTACTTACAGGAACTTTCTTCCTTAAACTCTTCCTAGCATTTACTTAACCACACCAAACCTTTCACTGCTGAATCACTGTAATCATCTAGTTCATATTTACTCCCTTTAACCATTATTTTTTCTTTCTTCTTGCCCTCTATTCCTTTTAATCTATGGAAGCCCTTTTTCAATGTTGCAAAGTATTTTTTATCATTATCTGATTTCTATCAAAGTCTTACAATGACCATGTTCTCACCAGGTGAATGCCTAACGAGATTATCTCTTTCTCTGATTTTCTTCATCACGCTGAGGGACAAAGGAGGCCTTCAGTGAGTCACCTCTACAATAATCTGCCACCCATCTATTATCTCAACTTACATGATTTTAAATCACTATTTACATAATTTTTTGTCTACCTCCCCTGCCAAGATGCACTTCTACATTTCTAAATTATAAACAGGCTCATCTATTTCCTCTCCTTGTATCAGATCTGCTATTTTCTAGCTTTCTCATGGATTTATTTCTTTTTTTATATCAAAAACATGTTCTCATATTTCCTCTCCTTTACATATACCGTAATCATACTTTCTGGTTGGAAATTCACATGGGTGAATCTTAACTTTGTATTCTTTTGTCCTTGATTCATTAAATGTTTATCTCCATACAGATGGCATTACAATCTTAAACTCATCATCAGAAATTACCTTTTAGGTCATGGAAGCCCCATAGACACATCAAAACTCCCCAAGGGACTGAGTTGCTGGGCGGAGGGCTCTGGGGACCATGGTCTCAGGGAACATCTAGCTCTTTTGGCATAATATAGTTTACAAAGAAAATGTTCTACATTCTACCTTGGAGAGTAGCATCTGAGGTCTTAAAAGCCTGTGAGCAACCATCTAAGATACTCTGCTGGTCTCACCCCTTCGGAAGCGATAGAGAATGAAGAAAACAAGATATAAGGAAAAGATTAGTCCAAAGGACTCATGGACCACAGCTAACACAGCCTCAACCAGACTGAGTCCAGTCCAGCTAGATGGTGCCTGGCTACCACCACTGACTGCTCTGAAAGGGATCACAATAGAGGGTTGCAGACAAAGATGGAGAAAAATGTAGAACAAAATTCAAACTCACAAAAAAAGACCAGAGTTACTGGCCTGACAGAGAGTGGAGAAACCCTGAGAGTATGGCCCCCGGACACCCTTTTAGCTCATAATGAAGTCATCCCCGAGGTTCACCCTTCAGACAAAGATTAGACAGTCCCATAAAACAAAAGGAGACTAAAGGGACACAACAGTCCAGGGACAAGTACTAGAACGAAGGAGGGGACTGGAGAGCTGGTAATAGGGAACCCAAGGTCAAGAAGGGAGAGTGTTGACATGTCGTGGGGTTGTTAACCATGTCATAAACAACATGTATACTAACTGTTTAATGAGAAACTAGTTTGTTTTGTAAACCTTCATCTAAACTACAATAAAAAATAAAGAAAAACTCCTTGTCCAGATAGCCTCATTGGCGAATTTTATCAAATATTTAATGAAGAAATAATACAAAGGCTCTTTCATAAAATAGGAGTGAATTCTCCTCAATTCATTTAATGAATACAGCATAATTCTGATACTAAAGCCTGACAAAGACATTTACAAAAAGAAAATTACAAGCCAATATTCCTCATAAACACAGAGACAAAATCCTTAGAAAAATATTAGTAAATCAAATCCAGCAATACATTAAAAAAATACATGATGACCAAGTGGATTTTACCCCAGGAATGCAAGATGCAAGGTGTGTTTAACTCTTGAAAGTCAATCGATGTAATCTACAATATTAAAAGACTATTTTTAGAAAAACACGTATAATCATCTCAATGAATGTGGAAAAAGCATTTGAAAAAAATCAACACTCATTTATGATAACAATTCTAAGCAAACTGGGAATATAAGGGAATTTCCTCAACCTTGTAAAGGGTACTCAGGAAAAATCTATAGCTAGCGTCATACTCAGTGATGAAATATTTAATGTTCTCTACCTAAGATCAGTAAAACACAAGGATGTTTTACTAATTTCCCATCACTTTCATTCAATATATTGCACTCAGGATCCTGTAAAGTGGAATGAGGCAAGAAAAATGAATAAATGGCTTACCTATTGGAAAAGAAAAAGTAAAGCTTTCTTTATTCTCAGAAGACATAATCTGTGAGTGAGTGTGTGTGTATGTATGTATGTCTGTGTAGAAAATCCAAGAAAATTAACAAAAAATAATACCAGAACTAGTAAGCTACGTGTTGCACAACATTATCAAATTTCAGTGATCTCTGTGAAATGTGTCTTTTTTATATAGAAAAGCATATAATCAGGTTAGTTCTTTTATCTCTCTAGCAGTAAATTATATTCCCTGATCATCTTTGGCAGAGTTTTCATAGGAGGGGATAACTCTGAAGTCCTGGATGTTTGATTAATTACCAGGCACGTGTACACAAGATGTTGTAAATTTTTTCTTACAATGATTCATTCTGAGCAGGTACTCTGAATTCTTATATAATATTGTTGTCATTGAACAACTGTACACCTGCACAGATCCATATTGATACATATGCTTCTTGCGACGTTCTCAAATCACCTCATTATTATGTATGCCTCTATAATGATTTTTACACTGTTATGGCTTCATAATGCTTCTAAACACCTATGTATAAATTACTATTATGTATGCATCTACAAAGCTTTTATAGCATTATGATGCTTTTAAACACCTAAGTGTAAATCACTATTATATGTATACTTCTATAATGCTTTTGACACTGTTATGATATTTTTATAATGCTTTTAAACACCTATGTATAAGTCAGTTATAATGTGAAGTTAGAAATAGACAATTTCTAAAGTCAGAAATAGAAACATATATACTTCTATAATAATCTTTAACCATTAACTATAAGTTGTTCTAACCTTGGAAACAGATAACGTATGTCATAAATAACTTCCCTAAATTGGGCTGTGAACCTGCACTCTGTGCTAATGGACTATAACATTAATCCAACCTCTATAAATTAGCAAAACATAAATATGTCACTAAACAATTCCCATAATTTTTAATTAATCAAATTGGCCTTGAAACATATGTAGTAATCAAGAAAATAAATATGTCATGCCCTAATTGGCAATAATTCATATATCTATAAATTAGCAAAATATAAGTATGTAATACAGCAGTTCCCTTAATCAGCAATAAGACATACCAATTATAGTTACAATGACAGCACACGTGGTGTATAAACCCAGAGTTCTGCCCATGTTTGGAAAAGACAGAAACAAAAGGTGTCTTTGGCTCTCTGTCTGAAGACTGACAGCCTGCCGAGATACTGCTTACCAAAACCGACCCCGGATCCTAGCTATGGGGGGGGACCTCCTCTAAGTTCAAGAGGTGGTCAAGTCTCCTCCCCAAGACCACTCATTAAAGGTAAAAGCCTAAAGTCTAAAGATTTGTACTCTAATATTTAAACTAACATTGTAATTTTCAATTCTGATTTTCCAATGCTAAATGAATGTCCTGAGGTCTTACTTGCCCTTTCTTGCCATGACCATCTTACAAAAAACTAAACGAGTTTATGCATAAAAAACCTGAGTGTCATGGATTGAATTGTGTCTCCCCCCAAAATATGTGTATCAATTTGGCTAGGCAATGATTCCGAGTATTGTGTGATTGTCCACTATTTTGTCATCTGATGTGATTTTCGTATGTGTTGTAAATCCTTCCTCTATGACGTTAATGAGGAGGGATAGGCAGCAGTTATGTTAATAAGGCAGGGCTCAATCTACAAGATTGGATTGTGTCTTGAGCCAATCTCTTTTGAGATATAAAAGAGAGAAGCGAGCAGAGAGACAGGGAGACCTCATATCACCAAGAAAGCAGTGCTGGGAGCAGAGCGCATCCTTTGGACCCGGGGTTCCTGAGCGTAGAAGTTCCTAGTCCAGGGGCAGATTGATGACAAGGACCTTCCTCCAGAGCCCACAGAGAGAGAAAGCCTTCCCCTGGAGCTGACAACCTGAATTTGGACTTCTAGCCTACTAGACTATAAGAGAATAAACTTCTGTTTGCTAAAGCCATCCACTTGTGGTATATTTCTGTTTCAGCAGCACTAGATGACTAAGACACTGAGCATTTCTTAATTTATTCTTCATGTGAAATCCGTCAGGGCACATATCCTCTGATGACTAATTAGAATCAGATTTCTCTATCCTCACTAGTTGTATTAGTTTCCTACAGTGGCTGTAACAAAGTACCACAAAACGAGTGGTTTTGTACGACAGAAATTTAGTGTCTCACAGTTTTGGAGACTATAAATCCAAATCAACATATTTGATTGCTCTGTCTGAAGTCTCTAGGGGAATATTCTTTGTCTTTCCCAGCATCTGGTAGCCCCAGATGTTCCTTAGCTTGCAGATGCATTTTTACATGGCCTCCTTCCTCTATCTGTGTCTCTATGTTTCTTCTCTTTTATAAAGACACCACTCAGAATGGATTAGGACCCAACCTACTTCAGTATGACCTCATGTTAACTTAACAGATAACATCTTCAAAGGCCCTATTTCCAAACAAGCTTGCATTCATAGGTACCAGGGGTTAGAATTTGTTACGGATTGAATTGTACCTCCTCAAAATATGTGTTGTAAAGCTTCAACTCTGCCTATGGTTATAAGTCCACTTGTGAATGGGTTGTTTTTGTTATGTTAATGAGGCAGTATTAGGTTATGTCAGTGAGGATTAGGTTATGTTTATTAAGTTAATGAGGCAGGATTAGGGTATATCTTGAGTCAATTTCTTTTGAGATATAAAAGAGATTAGACAGGCAAGCAGGAGAAGTAGAGATGGAGTAAGATAGATGCCAAGACACATGGAGATCTTCAAGGAACCAGGAAGCAGAAGCTGAAGAGACAAGGATCTTCCTCCACAGCCAACAGAGAGAAAGCCTTCACCTAGAGCCAACTCTCTGAATTTGAACTTCTAGCCTCCTAAACCGTGACAAAATAAATTTCTGTTTGTTAAAGCCATCCAATTGTGGTATTTCTATTATAGCAGCACTAGATAACTAAGACAGGAATTCAACATAGCTTTTTGGGAGACACAATTTGATCCATAATGGTAGGTATCATTGTCTCACTACATCAGGTCACAGGATAAAAGTCAAGATGCAAATCAACTGTATTTCTATACAGTAGCAACAAATAATTGGGAAATAGAATTTGTGAGGAGGCAGTCCTTCTGACAAGCCTGGTGGTCGTGTGTTCCCCTTCCTCCCCTTGCTAGCACTTTAGGTTTCAGGAACTACCACACTCCCACGAACCTCAATGGTTTTTCTAAATGTCAGCAGTGTTACAGAGATACAATCCTAGGCTTAGCATCAAGGTATCTGAATACCACCCCCCACCCCACATCATCCCACCCCCCCGCCCGGGTGGTCACTTGGGAAAAATCTACCTTGCGCTCAATGTAATGGGTCATGTAGGCTTAGGGGTATAAAAATGACTGGTGGAGGGATTTTTCTCAATCTCCTCACCTATGATGCTGGGGATGGGGTGGTGGGAGGCACAGGTAGCAAAACCTTACAACTCACCTACCTAAGCCTACCTGGTCAGGGGGAGACTGGCAGAAGGTAGGCTTCCATTAAGTCCCACACCTATGATGCCAGTGGAGGCAGGCATAGAAGAGGTCTCTATTTCCACCAGGAAAGCTTCCAGAATCCAGGGAAGGACAGGCCTGTAGTGTAAATGTCCCATTTAAGTCCCTCATCTATGATACATAGTAATGTACACAGATGTTTTCCATCTCCATCTGGGCAGCTTTTGAGCTGGGGGCACTGCTCAGTCATAGAACTTTTCTGGTTGTATGCTGTCTGCTTCTTTTTATAAGTAATAAAAGCTACTTTCCATGTGTTAATGTGTGTTCAGGCTCTGATGGGAAGGATGTGATATTTATGGAGCAATCCACATTAGTTATTAGTATCCTTTTTCTAATAGCCTCCTGGCTATTTAAAAATCGGGACAACCTGTGAGTACCATGCATCCTTGGCGTGTTGTATCACAATTTTGGCATAGTACATCACCAGAATTTAAAAAAATCAACAACAATAATACTTTTTACATAAAAACCCAAAACATAGGAATAATATCAATGAAATATACGCAAAAGATGTACACCAAAACTACAAAACATTTGCTCAGAAATATAGACAATGTTCATGGATTGCAAGACACAATATTGTTAAAATGTCAATGTTCCAGAATTAATCTGAAGATTGACCAAAATCACAATCTAAATTTCAGCAGGAAATTTTTATGGAAATTTTTAATTTTCAGAAAGCTGATGCCGTGGTAAATTCCATATTCTTCGCCAACATCACAATTCAAATGCATCAATTCTTCTTTGATCTTTCTTTTTCATTGTCCAACTTTTTCATGCATGTGAGGCAACTGAAAAGACCGCTACTAGGGATAGGTGCACCATAGTCATCAAAGTGACACCTTTGCTTTTTAAAACTTTAAGGAGCTCTTTTGCAGCAGATTTTCCCGGTGTGGTACATCATTTGATTTCTTGACTGCTGCTTCCATGAACACTGATTGTTGATCCAAGAGGAATGAAATCAGTGGCAACTTCAATTTCTTTACCATTTATCATGATGTTATTTATCGGCCCAGGTGTAAGAATTTTTGTTTTCTTTATGTTCAGGTGTAACCCGTATTGAAGGCTGTAGTCTTTGATCTTCATCAGCCAGTCCTTCAAGTGGTCTTCACTTTCAGCAAGCAAGGTTGTGTTATCTGCATAACACAGGTTGTTAATGAGTCTTCCTCCAGTCCTGGTATTGCATCTCAGATTATTTGTTCAGCATACATATTGAATAAATAAGGTGAAAGGATACAACCCTACTGCACATATATACTGATTTTAAACTACACAGTATCCCGTTGTTCTGTTCAAATGCCTCTTGATTCATGTACAGATTCCATGTGAACACAATTAAGTGTTTTGAAATTCCCATTCTTTGTAATATTATCCATAATTTATGATATACACAGCTGAATGCCTTCAGGTAGTTTATAAAACACAGGTAAACATGTTTCTGGTATTCTCTGCTTTCTGCCAAGCTCTATCTGACATTAGCAGTGATATCCATCATTCCATGTCCTCTTCTGAATCCAGCTTGAACTTCTGGCACTTCTGTGCCGATGTTTGGCTGCAGCAGTTTTTTAACTAACTTCAGAAAAATTTTGCTAACATGTGATATTAATAATATTGTTTGATAATTTCCACATTCCATTTCATTGCCTTTCTTCGGAATGAGCACAAATATAGATCTCTTCCAGTCGACTGGTCAGCTTTCCAAATTTCTTGACACAAATGAGTATGTGCTACCAGTGTTGCTTTTGTTTGCTTAAGTATCTCAATTGGTATTCCATCAATTCTTGGAGCTTTGTTTTTCACCAGTGGCTTCAATGAGCTTGAACTTCTTTGGTACCATGATACATCCTGAAATGGCTGAATGTTAATGAATTCTTTTTGATACAATGACTCTGTGTATTCCTTCCTTCTTCTTTTGATGTTTGCCGCATCATTCAATTTTTTGCGTATATAATCCTTCAATATTGCAAGTTGAGGCTTGAATTTTCTCTTTAGTTCTTCCAGCTTGAAAGACATGCCAGTCATGTTCTTCGCTTTTTCTTCCCAACTCCAGGTCTTTGCACATTTCATCATAATATTTTACCTTGTCCACTCAAGCCACACCCTTTGGAATCTTTTGTTCAGCTCTCTTAACTTCATCATTTCTTCTGTTCCCTTTAGCTACTCTGTGCTTAAAAGCAAGTATCAGAGTTTCTTCTGACATGCATTTTGGTCTTTTAATTCTTTCCTGTCTTTTTAATGACCTTTTACTTTCTTCATGGATGATGTCCTTGATGTTATCCCACAACTCTTCTGGTCTTTGGTCATTAGCATTCATTGCATCAAATTTGTTCTAGAGATGGCCTCTAACTTCCATCATAGAGACTGAAAAATGCCAGATATCAGTTTGCCAAGCCTCCTTTGCAGCCAGATCATGGACATGTGGCCCAATCCTGGCCAGTGGGTTATGAGGGAAATGTTGCTGGGGCTTTCTATAAAAGATTGTTCTTACTGGTAAAAGAGGTAAGTAAAAGTACATAAGCCCTTCTCTCTATCTTTGAACAAAAGAACAGTATGGCTATCATGAAGGGGAAAGTCAAGAGAATGATAGAGAAGCCAGTCACGAGCCTTAACAATGATGGGACCCAAATATCCCTGGACTTTTTTGTTATGTGTACAAAATAAATCCCTACTATTTACACCACTTTTCTTCAGGTATTCTATTACATGTGGACAAAAGGTTGATAACTGATACGATATCAAGTCCTCACTATGGAGTGAGTTGCCTACAAAAGCAAACTATAGCAGTAAAAGATTCTTGTGCTATTCAGTTATTCAGCAAAAATTTATTGAGCAACTATTTTACGCCAAGTATTATTGTAACTGCTGGGGGTACAGTAATAAACATAAGATTCAGAAGATCTTGCTTACATGTTAGTTAGGGAGACAGACAATTAAAAAGCAAACGAGTAAAATAAATGGGGAATCATGTAAGTGCCATGGAGGAAAATAAAACAGAAGACGACTGAGAATTCAAGGGTAGAAAAAAGGGATTGTACAAATAAATGCAGGAATTATTGGTCAGTAGAAACCATGCTAGGTAGAAAAATCGATCTAGAAAGTAGGAGACTCAGTCAGAGACAAGAATCCACAAAAAGTAGTCTATTGATTAATTAGCTTGGAAGCCTTGGGCAAAAGCAGACACTGAGTAATGAGATATCCAATGTATGAAAGAATGAGAAAACATGTAAAAATGAAGACTGATGAAAAGTAAGCTCTGATTATTGGTCATCTTCTAATATATGTGAAGGCTGTTAACTTTTGCATTGACAAACCAGGTTAGACAAAAAATTCCATGACTGGTACTCAGCATCAGTAATATCCATCCAAATCTGCTTCTTAATCTACTCTTAGTTTCCTCTGTATCTGCTTCATCCATTTTTTTATTCTGGTTTACTTCCCAGCTGTCTCCCTTGACTGAACTCCAAACAGAACTTGCTTGGCTAAGATGATTAGTGGCCAAGCCCCCATGAGCTCCAGAATGGAATATTTTGGGAATGGAGAAAAAGATGCTGGCTTTTGGGGCTAAACATTTTGTCAAATGAATGTTCTAGGTTATTATGCCCAGAGGTAATCTGCCAAAGCCAGTGGGACAATTTATCTTGCATAATCCTTCTTTATTAAGAAAAACGTATAGAAGAGTTAAATTGTTAAGAGTGTCTGACTCTGACTTTCTGACTCTGTCTGAAGTCAGGAAGATCTAGCTGCTTCTTATTAGCTGTGTGATGGCAGAAAAATTAACTTCTCTGATTTACTGTGAAACTAGGAATATATTACATACTTCATGGTGGTGTGAAAACATAAAATTAAATTGATCTATCATAGGCACCTCAACCTAAACACGTATAAAACTGAACACTTGTTTCCTACCACCCACACCTCAGGTGAAAATGATTTGACTAAGTAACAACAGGTGATAGTTTATCCAACTGATTTCATACTGCATAACCAAGATTGATATTTCTCAAACTAGAAATATTTCTCATTATTCTCCCACTCCACCTCAAAACATGTTAAAATGTTTTCAAATGAACACAAAACCAGACCTAAGTGAGCTTAAGCAAAGAGCGCAAAGTTCAGAGGTGAAGGTGGCCATGGCACTTGAAAATCATTGTGATCCTCTACTGCCATCTTTCATCTTTGCTTTTCTCTCGTTTTGGCTTCATTGCCCCTGCTACAGAAGAGTTTCTTCCACACAGAGCATGGGCCCATCACCAAGACACACACACAAAAATCTTTTCAATATAGCTTCAGTGTAAAAATAAAATCTGAAGGACTCTGGTTTATCTTGGGTCACTTGTCATTCCCTGGACTAAACACTGTATCCAGGTAGGTTAAATTATACATTTGGCCCAAGTTAGGTCATGTACCCACTCCTCTGGTGAGGAATTGTGGTAGTAACTTAGGCATATCTCACTCAGAACTCATAGCTACAGGGGGAGAAGAGCAATTCTGCAAAGAACAGAGGTGCTCTTAGTAGAAGGGGGAAAGGGACCTAGATATAAACAAAATATGTTCCTTTAAGTTCTAGTTTTGAATTGGTTTTTTTTTAGGGGAAGATAGCTACTAAGTCAAAATGCAGTATAGAACAAATAGGTAATTATTTTAATACTATCATGGGGTTGTAATGTTTATATTATAATATAGTACAGATCTATGAATAAGCAATTACTAAATTTGTTTAACTAAATTAAGTCTTCATAGAATAAACTGCTATATAAATATAATAAATCTTGAGCACTTAATATGTACTAAGGTGGTATTCTAAGTGCTTTCTATCCATTAACACATTTAAAGCTACCATGAATAGTAGCTTTAAGACATCTAGTTTTATATTTATATATATTTATTTATATTTATAATATAAATATATAATATTTATATATTATTTTATATTTATATTTATATAAAACTGACCCATTGTCTTGATTAATATTAACAAAAATATGCAAGATCAATTATTTAGATGTAACCAAAAATATTATCTTTTCCAAATAATTTCTCACATCATGCATCAAGATCATGGCAGTCTCCATCATAACACATAAATCAGTTGTTTTTGCATAAATTTCCATTGTGTATAGTTACATCAGGATCACAGGATGCTGAGCTTCCATTACAAAACTCAGGAATGTCACATTCAGGATGCACTCTCGGCCTACATTCAAAACCTGATTCAGCAATCTAATAGAAATTAGAATATAAAAAATACAGTGTTATATGTAAGATTGTTATATGTATCAATATTTATTTCAAAATTGTGTTAATTCCATCTATACTTTGATGATCTACTCATTAATGTTTACTGAGTACTTCTCTTGTGTAAGGCATTATCCTACTCATCCTAAAAAATAAATTTAATGTTATCAAACAAAACAAGAGATAAGACATGTGTACAAAAACAAAAGTATAGCACAAACGTAATGTGATGAGAGTCAAAGTTTTGTTTGTTTGCGTTTTCACTGGAATAGAGAAAAGATCACTTTTAGCTTGGGAAAATTATTCCTTCTGGGTGAAAATATGTAGTTCAATCATTTTCCAAATAAAATATACCTATTCAAACCATAGTTTTAAGTACTGAATAATTTAAAAAATATGAGAAATATGAATTATAAATAACTGAGAATGAAGCACAGAGGAAAACAAAAGGGTGATTTAAGAGGCAGTTCAACTACAGGAGTCTTTGGAGACAAAGGAACTAAATTGTAAACTTTCTCCTGAATTATCCTGTCACTGATTAACTTTTCTGCATACAGAGTTCTGAAAATTTATATTAAGAATTTTAAATAGGCATCTATGTCATATTTCTGAATAGATGGCTTCCAGTTGAGACAATCTTGCTTGCCAAAAATGAAGATAACGTGAAGCACTTACTGATGAAGGTTAAAGACTACGGCCTTCAGTATACAGTACATGGAATGTGAAGGTAACAAAATTCCTCACAACTGGACCGATAAACAGCATCATGATAAATGGAGAAAAAATTTAAATTGTCAATGATTTCATTCTACTTGGGTCAACAATAAACGCTCATAGAAACAGCAGTCAAGAAATCAAACAATGTATTCCACTGGGCAAATCTGTGGTAAAAGACTTCTTTAAAGTTTTAAAAGGCAAGGATGTCACTTTAATGACTATGGTGAGCCTGATCCAAGCCATGGTCTTTTCAGTCATCTCATATGCATGTGAAAGTTGAATAATGAAAAAGGAAGATAGAAGAAGAACTGATGTATTCAGACTGTGGTGTTGGTGAGAATACTGAATATACTGTGGACTGCCAGAAGAACAAATAAATCAGTCTTAGAAGAAATACAAACAGAACGTTCCTTAAAAGCCAAGATAGCTACATTTCGACTTTCTTACTTTGGACTTGTCACCAGGAAAGACCAATTGCTAGAAAAGAACATCATGTTTGGTAAAGCAGAGCATCAACACAAATGAGAGAAACCCTCAGTGAGATGAATGGACACAATAGCTGCAACAACAAGCTCAAACATAACAGTGATAATGAAATGGCATACGACCAGGCAATATTTCTGTGATGGTTAACTTAATGTGTCAGCTTGGCTAAGTTATGGTTACCAGTGGTTTTGCAAACATTAGACTAGCTGGTATTCCATAATGTAATCTAATACAATGTAATCAATTGAAAGGAGAGTTCCATAGACTATGGACTGCCTTCAGACTATGAATACTTTGGCAGAACTCGCGTGTTCTCTCTCTCTCTTTTCCTTGCTCCCTCCCTCCCTCTCCCCCACCACCAAGATCTTGGGATGCAAGCCTGCAGAAGTTTCCAGCCTGCTGCCTGACCTAGAGATTTTGGACTTCTAAGCCACTCACAATTCCCTTAGCCAGAAACTCTTCAGCCTCCAGGGACTCCTAGATGGTACAAATAGTTTGCACTTGACTGTTAACCTAAAGGTTGGCATTTGAAACCACCCAGTGGTACTGTGGAAGAAAAGGCCTGGCAATGTGTTTCCGTTAATATTATAGACAAGAAAACCCTATGAAGCAGTTCTACTCTGTCACACGTGGGGTTGCCATGAGTCAGAATTGACTCGATGGCAACTAACAACAATACACACACACAAAAAGATACACAGAAAAACATATCAATAACAACACAAGGAGGAAATACCCTTAACAATTATAGTCCTTGTTTCAGCAACCTGTCACTTGATCATAGGTACTATTTTATAACTACCTTGCTCCACTATCTATTCCATATTCCCTTTAATTTTAGCAAGCACCGTAGGTGGTCATAGTACTTTGCCTGGTGGGGTGACTCAAACCCTCATTCCAGAAGGGCTTGGGCCATTAGTAATTCTGCCTGAATTAGCTTGTAGTTTTTCACTGCCTTTAATCACATGGCATGGTAGTACTAAGAGACTCCCTAAGGGATCTACTGTATTCCAAACATACTCTTGTTTACGTCAATTATGTAATAACAGTCCAATTTTCCCTTGGTAATCAGGATCAATCACACCAGGAACTCCCTTCTTTGCCTGTTGATTCAGAGGCATGAGGACCCCAAAGTGGCTTGGTGGCATTCTTAACTCCAGTTTAATGGAATCATAGTTGTGTTTCCTGGTGGAATCATTACTCCCTTTGAAACTAAGACCTCTTTAGACCAGGATCACGTGTGCAGAAGGAATAATTCTGCTCGTGGATCACTAGGGATAATAGCGAGTGATGTCATTCCCATTTCACCCTTGATCTTTGGACCCATGAAACCAGGCTATGGGAGAAATAGCACCATATATTGGATGCTAACTTAGAGCATATACAGTCTACTGGAGAACACTGTCCCAGCCCTGCAAGGTATTGCCACTGGATCGAGGTGGAGCAAGATGGTGAAGTGAATGGATGCTCCCATTTACTACCCCAGTAACTAACCTACTGAACAATGAATAAAAGCAAGCACAGACTGAGATCTCAGAACTATAGGTGGCAGCTGAGATGCTGGAGACTGAGGGTGAATTCAGAAGTGGGGGAGAAGAGGAGTGGGAATGGCACGTAAGCTAGGAGAAGCTACACAATAACACAGGGAGCATGTGCTCATTGCAGCCATTTTGGGTTGGGACCAGGCAACACCACAAACAGGGAACACAGAAAGGGAGCTAATGTGAGGAAGCTGTAGCTGGATTTTTTAAAAGCGGCATTAATTGGCTGTGGGAGTTCATGGGCTGTGCAATTGGGAGAGAGCAAAGGGAGATATGGTGTGGTAAGAGACTGCTGCTGAATCTCATTGAGGCCTGAGACAGATAGGCACTAAATCAGGGAGGAATTGCAAGGGCAGCAGGGCCAGGGGAATACTTCAGACTGAGGCACGCCACAAAGGACACCATAGGAGATCTTGTGCAAGGGCATTCTTGAGGAAAAGAACAGAGAGCCCACCACCTTTCACAGGAAAGTTAAGCCCCCACCACTAACATCAGCATCTGTGACCAGCTAAAACCTCCTTCTGTGCATGCATATTGAATTCCAGACATCAAGCATTCAGAACTGAATTAGCACTGGAAAAAAAAAAAAAAGAAAAAAAAAAACAACTCTAAGAATAACAGTGCCCTCTAGTGGCTCTCAGGAGAAGATACCAAGCCCACTGCCACTGAGTTGATTCTGACTTATGGAGATCCTGTGGGGCAGAGTGGAGCTACCCTGTGGAGTTCCCGGGGCTGGTAGTCTTTGTGGAGACAGGCTGCACATCTTTCTTCTGCAGAGGGGCTGGTGGATGCAGGCCCTAGCCTTTCGGTTGACAGCAGGACACTTCACCACTGTACCACCAGGGCACCCAATCAGAAAATTTTAACACAAAAACCAAAATACAAAATTTTAAGGAAAAAATAAATAAATAGAAGATTTTAAAAATGGCCCAAGTTCCACAAAAAATAGCAAAACACACAAAATCACAAGTGAAGGAGGACCAATAAAAAGCAAAACACGAAGAAGAGGAAATTTCTCCTATGGAGGCCAGCCTAACACAAATAATTGATAATTTTTAGACTATGGTGAAGTGAATGGATGTTCCCGTTTACTACCCCAGTAACTAACCTACTGAACAATGAATAAAAGCAAGCACAGACTGAGATCTCAGACTGATTAAAGAAAGCAAAAAGCACACAGAAACAAAGTAGCAGAGATCAGGAAACAAATAGAAGAGCAAAATGAGAGACTCAACAAGGAAATCTAAAATATTAAAAAAAAAAGAGAGAACTACTGGAACTGAAGAATAAAGCAACTGAAATAGAAAAAGCAAGACAAACACTCAACAATAGAGTCGAACACTGAGAAGACAGAATAAATGAACTAGAAGACAAAATAACTGAACTTACCAAGTCTCAAGAGAAACAGGAGAAAAGAACAACAACAACAAAAATAAAGTGAACAAACCCAAAAGGAAATATGAGATTAGACTAAGAAATTTAATATTAGAATTATTGGGGTGGTGTGGTCAACATGGCGGACTAGTTAGACGCTTCCTATATCCCTCTTACAACAAAGACCTGGAAAAACAAGTGATTTGATTCTATGTGAATATCTGGTAGCCCTGAACAAGGCAAGGTTAAGAAATCCATCTGAGTCATACCAGAGAGGAAGATCGTTTGGAAGAGGTGAGGAGCGCTAAAGCCGCAGCGGCGACACAGCAGAGACACAGCCACGCCAGGCCGCGGTGAAGCAGGCAAACAGCTGTGTTGTGTGCGCGCCCAAGAAGCAGTTTCCACATCAAGAGAGACCCAGCAGAAGAGATTCTGCTTGGACACTCCGAATCAGTGAAGAGCAGCTCCCAAAATGCTAGGATAAGTACATGCGCACACCCTTTCGCAGCAAGTTAAAAAACAAAAAAAAAGCCTGCCCATTTGGGAAAAACCTCTCTCCCTTTTACCTCCTAACTTTGCGCTCTGCACTGGATTTGGGAAAAACCTCTCTCCCTTTTACCTCCTATCTCTGTGCTCTGCACTGGATTTGGGAAAAACTTCTCTCCCTTTTACCTCCTATCTCTGCACTCTCCACCGGATTTGGGAAAAACCTCTCTTCCTTTTACCACTTCCCTCCCCGCTCTGCACCGGGAGTCCACTGGGCCAGAAATAGATCCCAAAAGGTGCCCAACCCATTCTTCTGGCCTTGGAGAGGGAACAAATACACTGCTGGCTACTCTAGGCCAGGAATACAGGGTTGACACAACTCCTTTGCTGGACATAGAAATCAGGGGTCCGCAGACTCTGAGTGCCATACACCCCTGTATAGACTTGTGGGGACCCATCTCAACAGCGTTAGCCCTCACTACCACAGTACAACAGGGCAAACATCTAAAGTTTAACTTCAACTGCTTCAGCTGTGAGTGGGCAGACTTGTGATCCTCGAAACAGCCCTGCCCCTCAAGTATGCACTTTTATCAATCTGCAGCAGGGTCTTGAGGACTGGTGATAGCTCCTAACGTGCTTAGTCACCTGCTTCAGGAGTTCAAAAAAAAGTAGTGCCCTTGAGTCTTTGCAGCCAACATAGTCGGGCGCTCTTAGCCCGGCTGCAAAACTCAGCTACCTATTCACCCTAGAGAATAGGGACACGCTTTTCTTTCAGACTCTCAGGGGCAGCCGTCGGCCCTCTGCCTGGCTCAGCGTGTGATCCCCTACCACAGCCAGAGTCCAGTGCCTGTGCCAATCACCCATGCCTCTCTAGGACTGGGGGTGAGAGCCTATGTCACACACTTGGAGATCGACTGCCTGCACACCCGAGCTGATCCCATATAGGAAATTGTAACGGACTCCGGCATGCACATACTTAGTTACAGAACCAACTACCTGGTGACAGGACATTAGAGATCAAAAGGTGTAAAAAATCAAACTAGTGCACAAAAGCAGCCTATTTGGGCACATCAAAACAAAACAAAATAAGAAGCTAGGTCTCACTAAGCAAACACAAAATAAAATTATAATAAATTATTGATG
>NW_004444347.1:54238-65646 GCF_000243295.1 Trichechus manatus latirostris | reverse complement strand
AGACAAGTAGATATAAGAGACCAAAGGGGCGGCTTCTGTCCAGAGGTTAGAGGGGAAGGCAGAGAGAGTTAGGAGCTGGTTGAATGTTCATGGGGAATCAGGGGTGGAGGGGAGGAGTGTGCTGTCACAGAATGGGGTGAGCGGTTGGGGTCTTATAACAATGTGTGTTAAAAAAAAAATTCTGTATGGGAGACTAAATTGAAATGTAAACTTCATTTAATTACATCAATAAAAAACAATAAATGAAAGAGGAAAAAAAAAAGAATTATTGGGATCTCAAAGCACCATGACAACAATAAAGGCATAGAAACAATTTTCTAAAAGATAGAATTTCTCAGACCTCAGATCTGAACAGAGAAGCAAGCCTGGAAATACAGGAAGCTACATGAACCCAATCAGAAGAGACACAAAAAGATCAACTCTATGCCATAGCCTAATAAAATTCTAGAAAACCAAAGACAGAGAGAATTATGAAAGCAGCAAGAGAAAAATGCAATATAACATACCAAAGGTCTTTTGTAAGAATCGGTGTGGATTTCTCCCCAGAAACTCTAGAGGCCAGAAGACAATGGAGCATCATATATAAAATACTGAATGAAAACAATTGCCAGCCAAGAATTCTCTACCCAGCAAAGCTGTCATTCAAAAATGAGGGAGAAATTAAGACATTCCCAAACAAACAGAAGATTTGGGAATGTGCCACTACCAGACCAGCTATGCAAGTATTACTCAAGGGAGTATTCCAAATGGAAAGGCAAGAGAATCAAATGAACACTCATATCTATACATGGACATCATGCTTGAAAATAGAAAGTCAGCGAAAAAGAGGTAGGCCCTCAACGAGATAGATTAACGCAGTGTCTGCAACAATGGACTCAAGCATAACAATGATTGTGAGGATGGTGCAGGACTGGGCAGTATTTTGTTCTGTTGTACATAAGGTCACTATGAGTTGGAACTGACTAGATGGCACCTAACAACAACAACATACATGGAAAAATAAAAAAATAAGTGGGAAAGATCTCCAAAAAAAGCAACAACACAGGGAATCTTAAGGACCAAGTACATGATATTTTCAGGGAATAAATTCAGTAACTAACTCCCACAAACAATGTAATATTAAGTTGATAAAAAATAAAAACTCGTTGCTGTTGAGTCATTTCCCACTCATAGCGACCCTATAGGACAGAGTAGAACTGCCCCATAGGGTTTCCAACGAACAGCTAGTGGATTTGAACTGCTGATTTTTTGGTTAGCAGCCAAGCTCTTTAACTATTGCATCACCAGGGCTCCTATAAAAAATAAGCACAAAGCAAACTTCCCAAATATAAGTTGTATATTGATGTTAATGGAGACACATCAAGAGAAACGGGGGAGGGAGAAGCATATCAAACCTGAAAACGTCGAGTCAATTCCGACTCACAGTGACCCTGTAAGACAGAGTAGAACTGCCCCATAGAGTTTCGAAGGAGCACCTGGTGGATTTGAACTGCCAATCTTTTGGTTAGCAGCCATAGCTCTTAACCACTATGCCACCAGAATTTCCAGAAGCATATCAGGAATGGATTTATTATGTTTAGATTGTATGCTAACTGTTGTTCACATGTTAAACTTTGTTACAATTGTAAGTTGTATAATGTAATATATGTGAAACCACTAAGAAATCACCAAGAAAAAACATTCAGAAGAAGTAAGAAAGCAAAAAGGCTCATCAAAAGAAAGCAAAACCAAATATGAACAAAAAACAAACAAACAAAAATCAGAATAAAAAACAAAGAATAAATAAAACACTCAAAAAACAAACAGCAAAATGAGTGAGGTAGACATTTCATTTTCAGTAATAACCTTAAATGTAAATGGTCTAAACTCTCCATGCAAAAAAGGAGAGAGTGGCAAAATGGATTAAAAATAAAAACACAATCCATCCTTGCTGTCTATAAGAACCACACTTTAGACATAAGGACACACACAGACTGAAAATAAAAGGATGGAGAAAAATATTCCATGCAACCAGTAAACAAAAAAGAGCAGAGGTGGCCATACTGGTATCAGATAAAATAGACTTTAAACTAAAATCTATTACAAGAGATGAAGAAGGACATTATATAATAATAAAAGGGTCAATCTAGCAAGAGGACATAACAATTATAAATATACATGCACCTAACAGCAATGCACGAAAATACATGAAACAAATACTAATATGAAAGAAGAAACAGACAACTCCATAATAACAGTAGCAGACTTTGACACACCACTTTCAATTATAGATGGAATATCTAAAATAAGATCACTAAGGACACCGACAACTTAAATAAAACCGTAAGCCAACAGGCCCTAACGGACATATATAGCACACTCTACCCAACATCAGAACAATACACATTCTTCCCCAGCGCATAACATAGTTCACAAAAACCATGATTTACATCCTAGTGAGGTGAGCAGCATCTGTGGTCTTAAAAGCTTGTGAGCGGCCATCCAAGACACAACTATAGGTCTCTACTCACCAGGAGCAAAACAGTAAGAAGGGAACCAACTGCTCAGAGAATAAACAAGCCTACATGAGCCACAACCTCAACTACCCTCAGACCAGAAGAACTAAATGAGCCCGGCTACCACCACTAACCATTCTGACCAGGTTATAATAGATGGTCCCGGATAGAATAGAAGAAAAATGAGGAGCAGAAGTCAAGTTCTTATTTAAAAAAACAGACAAACTGGAACAGTAGAGAACAGAAGATTCCCTGAGACTACCACCCTGAGACATGCTTTAAACTTAAAACCAAGCCTATCCCCTGAGATCACCTTTTAGCAAAATAGCGGAGTGACACACAGAATAAAGGACTTTACCCATAAGATCAGTGCTCTACTTAAAAACCGTCAATATGAGACCAAAAGGTCAACAATTATTCAAGCAAAAACCACCTTGTCCAGCAAAAGTAGGAGCAACAAGCAAATCTCATTATACTCATCAGTTTGACAAAAATATTCTAAGTATCAAATACATGATTAGTCAGAGCCTTGTCTTATCTGATTAGGCATATTCAATGGTGATTTTTCTGTATCTCTATTGCCACATCACATCGTGGACTATCAGTGCCCTCTTTACTACTGGAAATAGAGTCATTAGTGCCTTTAAATTTAACCAGATTTAAGAACCAATTCCAGAAACCCCAAAACCAATTCAGAAAACTCATGCTTAAGATTCTGTTCCTCTAGAACCAATCTCAGTACTAAAACATCTTAGTCAAGGTTCTCTAGAAAAACAGAACCAATATATGTATATATTGAGAGAGAGAAAGGGAGATTTATTTCAAAGAATTGGATCATGCAGTTGTAGGGGCTGGCAAGTCCAAAATCTGTAGATCAGGTGACAGGCTAGAGATTCCTATAGTCTTGTGTCCCGAAACTCATAGGTCATGCGATGGGAAGAGTGAGGGAGTTTTGGAAAAATGTCTAATTATAGTCTAGAGGCAGAATACACCCTAGGGAAACTCCTTTTATGCTTTCAAGCCTTTCAACTGAGCAGATGAGGCCCAGCCACATTGTGGAGGGTACACGTGATTAATCATATGTAACTACTTCATAGGAGTCCCTGAGTGGTGCGAATGATCAACATGCTCAGCTGCTAACTGAAAGGCTGGAAGTTTGAGTCCACCCGGAGGTGCCTGGTGATCTACCTCTGAGAAATCAGCCACTGAACACCCTATGGAGCACAGTTCTACTCTGACACACATGGGGTCACAATGAGTCGGAGTCAACTCAATGGCAACTAGTATGGTAACTACTTCATAACAGTATTTAGACTAGTGTTTGACTAAACAACTGGGCACCATAACTTAGCCAAGTTAACATAAAGTTAACCATCACAAGAGATTTTACTATGAAGAACTTGTGACCAAATATACCCGAAGAACTGAAAAGGAAAACATGGGGCAGTGAGATAACATCCTCATTATTTAAGCTAACATGTGATCTTTCGGTCAAGTGACCACAGTTTAAATTTTGTGCTAACATGTAGCATTTGGAAAGAGTTCCCTCTAGTTAATTTCATTCTTTACACAGTTATGGAAAACTGCTGTATATTTCAACTACAAAACCACAGACATCTATTACCATCAATAAGAACATTTTTATTTATAAAAATATAAATATTGAATAGAGTGAATGAAAACAGTCCATTTTAATGGAGATATGCTGTATGGAAAAATACTATATTGGTTCTCAATCATGGCTTAA
This sequence comes from Trichechus manatus latirostris, assembly GCF_000243295.1. Lineage (NCBI taxonomy): Eukaryota > Metazoa > Chordata > Mammalia > Sirenia > Trichechidae > Trichechus > Trichechus manatus. Next base: position 61,404 of record NW_004444347.1, on the reverse strand, counting down.
GGAACAGCAGTATCAAATTAGTGAGAATGGTAACAGAAGGAGGCCCCAAGCCAGCAAATGTTCTCAAAACCATATGTTTGATCTTAAACTTAATATCCTTTTCTTTATTTGAAAAGTAATTTTCTTTGGCATACAGCTGTAATTCTAAGTGTTCTAAAGTAGCTTTATGTTAGTAGAATGATATAATTTGGAAGATGATTATAAACTTAAGTCTTACCTGACAGTTCTTGCAGCATAATCCTGTATGACAGTGTGCTCCTGGTTTCAATACACAAGTACTAGGATTACAACAGCTATCAGGCCCACATTCCTATGAATGAGTGGATGTACAGGTAAAAATACAAGAAGACAATAATATAAGTTTTACGAGGGCCTATATTTTCTGGGCTTATTTTTTGAGATTTGGGGAAGGAGATAAATGCCGTTAATGTTTATAGAGTTCAGCATCTCTAAACAATAAATATTAGAGTAGGACTTTTATTTCAGGTCAGAATAAAGTAACTGGTGCCACAATTATGCTCCTACCCAATTAGAAAACTGGGCAAAATATATGAAGCAACTTTTTTCTGAAATTAGATAACAAGTAAAGCAGGATTGTGATCCCTTAAAGAAGAGAAACAAATGAAGTAAGCCTTAAATCACTAGCTTTCTGCCTAGAGGTATTTTCCCAAGCAGAGCATAATGATCTCATTGACCTGAGAAGACAGAGAATGGGAGTCTGAGGTGGCTGACTTAGTGGAGGAGATTATTGGTTAACCAGAAGCCACATAAAGAAAGAGATCCAGAATTCTGATTAGGGGTCATCTTGAGCCTTTGTTTGAGTTGTACAAATATAACAAAGAAAAACTAGGAAGGGAAAAAGTAACTTCCAGGATGCTGAAAGCTGAAAAACCCCAGGACATATCGGCTACGAAACATTTAGGTTCTGACAAGCGAGAATGGAGAGTCCTCACTGAACAGCCAGTGCGTTCAGTACAGACTTAGAAGAGTTTTGCTTTAATATAGGGTAAAACTAACTCTAGAGAGAGAAAATACTCTAAAAAGTCTTAAAGATAAGCTTCAGAAAGAGGAAGGTGGTCAACAAGTAACTTAAATGTGGCCAGAACATAGTCTAATACTCTTCAAAGGAGAACAAATAAATTCAGACATTAAATAGCATAACGGTCAGAAGAGATAGTATTCAATTTTTAAAAATCACACATGATAAAAAGCAAAAGAAATGTGACCTGTAACCAAGTGAAAAAATCAGTCAATAGAATAAGACCCATAAATTATAGAAATGATAGAATTAACAGACAAGATCTTAAAACAGCTGTTATAAATATATTCAAGGATTTGTGGTAAAATATGAACATAACGAAAAGAGAAATGAAAACTAAAGAAAAATCAAATGAAATTTATAGAGCTGAAAAATACAATATCTAAAATAGAAAATGACAGTTCTACTCTGTCCTGCAGGGTGACTATGAGTTGGAATTGACTCGATGGCAACGGGTTTGGTTTTCTGTTTTAAAATTTAAAAAACTCACTAGATGAGTTTAAAAGCATACTGGACACTTTAGAAAAAACTTAAATGGACTTTAAGATTCAGCAATGAAATCTATTTAAACAGAAGAGAGTAAACGCCAAAAAAAAAAAAAAAAGACTCTGTGAATTATAGGGCAGTATCAAGCAGTCTAATATTTGTGTGATTGGAGTCCCAGAATGTTGTGGGGGGAGGAGGGAGAAGGTGGAGGTGGAAAAATATATATATAAAAAAAGATGGCTGAAAATTTTCCAAATTTGACATAAACTAAAGTTCAACAGAGCCAAGAAACTAATCAAACCTCAAGTAGCACAAATATGAAGAGAATCACACCTATGCACTTCAGAGTCAACTGCTTAAAACCAAAGATAAAGAGGATATCTTGAAAACAGCCAAGGGAAAAAAATTACGTACAAGAAAATAAGGTTAAGAACTACCACTGACTTCGAATCTGAAACAATGAAAGCATGAAGACAATAGAATTTCCTCTTTACAGAACTCCAAGGGGACGTAGGGACTATAAGCATAGAATTCTATAACCGATAAACTTCTCTTTAAAAAAAGAAGATAAAATAAAAATATTTTCAGGCAGCGCCAACATGGCACTATAGACAGAAGCGCCATGCCATCCCTCTGCAGCAAAGATCCAAAAAGCTAAGTAAAACAGATACAAACATCAATCCTGGAACCCTAAGAGCCAAATGAAGGAATAAAGAACTGGATTAAGCACCAAATGGAATAAGAAACAGAGAACAGAAAACAAGGAGAGCTATGGAGTGGAGATCCCCTACCAGCTAACATGGCACGGATTCACCATCTTAGACTACAGCCACCAAGAAACACAGACGGGGAGTGCGGAAAGGCCAACTGCACGGAGCTCCCAACAGGAGACACAGCACCTGGTAACCAGGTACACACAATTTCCCACCCTCACCCTCTTTCCCTGTACCAGGCCTCCACCACTTTCCAAGCAGGCCACAGACTCAGCTGGAGAGATCCCAGCTCACTGCCACGCAGATTTGCCATCTTGGACCTCAGCCACCAAGGACTGCGTACAGGAGATACAGGAAGGCAACTTCACAGTGTTCTCAACAGGAGACAGAGCACCGGGTAACCAGGGATACATGCTTTGCCACCCCCCACCCTTCTTCCCTCTATGTAGCCTCTGCCACTTTCCAAAGGATCATGGTTGCTCAGCCGGAGTGACACAAGCTCACTGCTGCTGGGGTCCACCCTGTCCCCACCAGCCAACACTTCAGCAACATTTTTTTATTTGTTTGTTTGTTTTTTGATATTGTTTTTTGGCTTTTTTTGTTGCTTCTCTCGCTCCCTCCCTTCCTTTTCTTTCTCTCGCCCAGCTAGCCCCATGTGCCATCCCTCCCCTTCTTGATGGGTTGTGATTTTTTTTTGTTTGCTTTGTTCTTTTTCTTTTTTTCCTGTTTCTGCTCACTCTCTCCTTTCCTTTTTGTCCCTTCTCCCACCTACCCCGCCCTGTGCACCGCCCTCGTCCCTTCTCTAGGGACCATGCTGCACTGTTGGGCTGGAGAGTCACTGCACGTGGCCTCCCTGGGTCTATGCCACTGTCAACAGCTCCCTCAGCACTATTTTATTTATTGTTTTGTTTTGTTTTTTTTCTTTTCTTTCTTTCTTTTTTTTTTTTTTTTTGGTGTTGTTTCTCCTCTCTTTCTGCCTTCCTTCCTTCCTTTCTCCCACCCAACTAGCCCCATGTGCTGCCCCAACCCCCCGCCCCTTGGCTGGCTGAGCTGTGCTGCTCAGCTGAAGAGCCTGGCCTCCCTGGGTCTGGGTTGTCAAAACTCATTGACCTGTGCGCTTACAAGTGGGTGCATTTTATTTTATGTAGATTATACTTCAATTAAATTGATCTTTAAAAAATGAAGAAGAGTAAAGGGGGTGGACTTGTTCTACTAAATGGGAAACTATAATACAAAAGCATAGTAATTAAAATAGTGTGATATGGGTACAAGTACATTCAGACCCATGTTTGTACCAAACTGTAATATTGTTTCTATCTTAAAATCATGATATCTGCTGCAATCCTTCAAATACTGAATTCTAAAGAAGCATCCTTCCCTAAATTTTTTGCATTCGTTGTATTTTCTGGCCTTCTCTATCTAGTGAATAATCAAAATCACTCAATGTGCAGACCGCAATATTAACACAGATTCCCTCTCAATACTACGGATCCCATTCTGAAGGAATAGCCTAAACGGCACGTGATGAGCTGCTAACATATTCATCTTCAATAAAACATTTTATCAAATGTCCAAAAGTTATGCAGAGGTTTGGAAAGATCTTATGTATTTAGCCTGGAACCCAAAAGTTCATTCTAGACTCCCTTTTTTTTCCCCATGAACAATAGCTTTTCTTGCAGTATATTTTAAATTTCTTCAAAATTCTTCAATTTGTAAAATCTAGACAGTATATTCTTATGTGTATTGCAACCTCAATATCACTTAGCTTCAATATTTTGCATTGTATACTCAGTCATATATGAGATACCTAACATTTATGACAAAAAAGATGAACTAAAACAGTAAAGCTATTAGTCAGTTTTTCCAGTTATTAGACTTACTTTTTCAGAACCACAGTCACAGATTTCATTTGCCTCCACTTTGCGGTTGCCACAGACTGAAGCCCTTACTTGCATTTGTGGCTTATTCTGAAGACATCTGGCACCCACATTTGAAATGAAATTTTCAAAGTCACTCAAACTGCAATTGCTAAAAGTCTTCACACCACTGGATTGCCTGAAGATGAATCAGTACAATGTTGTTGGCAGTATACTTCCAGAAAATACAAGTCTGTATGTTCCATTATCTATATAAATTAATTTCAAAATGTCCGATTTAATGTTGGTGTTGTTATTGGGAGCAATCTAGTTGATATGACCTAGAGATCCCATGTGACAGAGTAGAACTGCCCCATAGGGCTTCCTAGGCTGTAATCTTTATGCAAGCAGATCTCCAGGTCTTTCTCCCACTGAGCAGCTGGGTAGGTTCAAACTGCCAACTTTTTGGTTAGCAGCCAAGTGCTTAACCACTGCACCACCAGGGCTCCGTGTCAAATTTAATAGGCAACAATAAATGTTCTTAATAAGTGCTTAGAGTCCAAAATCATTCTTGAGGAGATCATGTGATTTCATTCATTTGAGTACATGTCCTTATTAAAACAGAATTAAGAACAGATCGATTTCATTTTATATGTGCATTATGAACTAAATCTACCTAAGAGAAAAATTTGAGCTTTTGGGTGGAATTGTATGCAAAACCTTGCATATAGAGAAAAGATGGCTATATATGTATACAATGTTCTGCCTAGGTGAAATAAAACAAAATGATGGAATGGAGAAAAACCTGGTTTCATTTATGTAATTTATATATCAATGACTCTTCAAACTTTTCTACTTCCCCTGTCTGCCGCGACTATCACAAAATTAAGAATCAAACTCTTTGAAAGTTTGAAACTCTTCTATGTCAACATATTTGTTGTGATGTTTACACATAGCTTTGTATTAAATACTTAATAGGATAGAAAGTTCATTAAATTGTGAGATGCTGTGACAGGAATTTTGTCACTGGTGTCACTTATTACCTGATCAGTGCTTAGTAAAAGTAGAATCAACTGTCTGTTGATTCTTCATTATAACAACAAACTTTTGTTAAACAGACTGTACCGTGCTTAGTCCTGAGCTACCTCAAAGATCTGAAAACTGTATGTTAATAAAAATTTTATATAATTATATCCATATTCCACTAATAAGGATAATTTTAGAGAACATTTCCATAGGATGAGCCACGGTCAATATGTAGTAAAAATCTGTAAAGTAAGGAGGAAACTGACACTGAGTACCTATTATGAGCCAGGTATTTCATATACTCCATCACTTAATCCTCACTACAAACCAGGGAGGTTGGTATTGCCATCAACACTTTAAAGAAACTGAACTAAAGATCAGAGAAGCTAAAAACCTCACCAAAGTCACATAGCTCTGACTTTGATAAACTGGGAAGACCAAGATCCACGCACAGTTAGCTATACCTTCAGGTTCGGGTACTTTTTAACCTTTTAATGCTGTGCCCCCAAATCCGCCTTTGAACATTGCGTAATTCAATGAAATATTTACGATTACATGTTAGTAGATACTTTACTATAAGCTATAAATTTTTATGATCTTACCATCAAAACAGAAAGGTGAAGAAAATTTTTGACTAAGAAATTTTATAATATTTTGGCTCTCAGAATTACTTATCATGGCTATATTCTAGGTCTTCAAATGTGTGGGCGGGTTAATTTATATGTGGCTGTGGTTTTAAACTAACATTTTAACAATGTTTCTCTGGTTCAAAAATAACTATGTGAAAAAGGATAAAGTGGGTCATCTCAGCTACATATAATCCCAGTCATTCACTTTTTGTTGCCCATAATGGCAGTTCTTAACTTAAGGACACGTGTCCCCAAAGTTTATTTGTAATCAGTTATCTGGAGTTTTCTGTTTGTTTCTTGGGGACTTTGCACTCTGAATTCTAATGCTACAGTTGCTTTGTTCCCAAATTATTTTTACAAAAGCTTGTTGCAACCATAGTATAACTAGCCTACATTCTGAGTTCGAAGAACAGAAAAATAAGGAGATACAAAGGAATGAAGGGGGATAAAATAGTGTTTTCTACCATTTTCTGAAGGTGGAGTTAGCCCTTGACATTTTGAAAGAAGAAACATCTTTTACGCTACCTCATTTTCTTTTCAGAGTTTTTCTTTTCCTATACTTCCTCTCCCCGCGGCCCCGACAATTTCACGTTCTCAGCACTCTTGCGTATCCCTACCATTTTAATACCCTCCTAGGTATCTGGGTGGCACAAGCAGTTTGCAATCAGCTGCTAACCTAAAGGTTGCTAGTTCAAACCCATGTAGTGGACCCACGGAAAGAAGGCCTGGCAAACTGCTTCTGTAAAGATGATAGCCAAGAAAACCCTATGGAGCAGTTCTACTCTGTAACACATGGGGTCGCCATGAGTTGGAATCAACTCGATGGCAACAGATTTGGCTTTGCTTGGGTTATCCCTACTCCTCAAATACGGAGAGCTACCAGCACAATGATAAATAATTTGTATACATCTTAGTTACTTGCATCCTCACAGAAACTGGATAATGTAGCTATCATGATCCTCATTTTGCAGATGAGAAAACTGAGGCTTAGAAAGATTAGCTAACAAGTGAAAGATGTCAAAGCTCCCCACAGTGTACTCCATACTCCAAAAATGGTATCACCTCTTCCACGATCAAAATTCCATAGCTTAATGAAATTGGTCTTAGCAAGGAATTTAGAGAAAGCAACATGAATAAAACAAGCCAATTTTTCATCAGTAACTAATAACATCATGCTCTTCCAAATGTACTTGACTTTTTGTAAAAGGATGTAACCAGGTAGGTGAGCAAACCCTGACCATGAGTTCTCCCTTAGGTTCCCACACTTATAGCTGCTGCCATTTCTTGGGCCCCTTTCTTCCCTCTACTTCTGAATTCATTTCCATGTGCAGACTGTCTGAAAGTGAAGATTTAAGACATAAGCTGCCAATTTTAAAAAACAGATACAAATTAAAGCTTAAAAATGACATATTGGAAA
>NW_004444347.1:38051-39370 GCF_000243295.1 Trichechus manatus latirostris | reverse complement strand
TTTCATGATATTGGGGAAGTTTTCTGTCAGCAGTTCTTCAATGATCCTCTCTGTGTTTTCTGTTTTCTTCCTCTGTTCTGGAACTCCAATCACTCGCAGATTTTTGCATTTGATTGTATCCCACAAAACTCTCAGGGTCTCTTCACTTTTATTTGCTCTTTTTTTCTGAGTTTTCCTCAGACAGAGGTGTATCCAAGCGTTTGACTTCAATTCCGCTGATCCTGCCTTCCACCGTTTCAAATCTGCTCCTCAGCCCTTCTATGACACTGTCCATTTCTGAAATCTTGTTGTTTACCTTTTGGCTTTCTAATTGTTGTTTTTCTATGATTTCTAGTTGGGAATTTATTTTGGCATTTTGTTCCTGCATTATTTTCATGAATTCTTCCAATTTTTTGTCTGTATTTTCCATGAATTTGTCTGCATTTTCCATGAATTTGTCTAGTTTTTCCTCATTTTTGTCTGCTTTTTGCTTGAATTCCCTATCAGGTAGTTCTAGTGCCTTTTCTTCTACTGGAAAGTCATCTGGTGTTTTATTTTGGACACCTACTGGAATCATTCTGTGCTGTTTTTGTAAATGTTTTGATATTGTCTGCTGTCTTTGGGGCATTCAGTAGTTATTTTTCTCATTTATTGATAGTAGATTTGTTTGTTTCTTCCTTTTTTAAATTTGGCTATGTCTGAGTAGGCGGGCTGTGTGTTCTTTGTTGTTTGCTTGTCCGTGGGCATGATACTTTTCACCTCCTTCTCCAATTGTCAGGGTCAGTCGCTCAGATATGGTACAGCAGGGTAGGTCTAGCTGAAGAGGAGTTACTGGGACGGGTTGTTTGTGGCACTTACCACAGCCACCAGGGCAGGGTGGTAATCAGTGCAGGGCAGGTTCCAGTAGGTTGTGCCTGTGTTGCTTGGTGGTGTGATGTTAAGCGCACAGTGCAGGTAGGCATGATGTAGGGGGGAGATTGTTATGTGTGGAGCAAAGATGGATATGGGAGAGAGGAGAGAGGAACAGGAGCCTAAAACATACAAAAAAACACAAAAGAGTGCTAGGGGAGCTTGCCGTTAGAGTGGAGACATTAGAGACTATGAAATTGAGAAAAACAAAAAGAGGAAGGAGAACAAAAGAGAAACAAAACAAAAGAAAAGAATGAATAAATAAAAATCAGAAAGGAAAAAGAACAGCAAAGCTCCCAGGGATCCCACCGGTGTGGCTATGAGGTCTGGGGAAGTTGTTCTCAGGTGTTGCAGTACAGCCTGGCTAGAAGATGTAGAGGTATTCAGCACCAGGTATTCAGGGAACAGAAAGAGAAGGAAAGTATAGAGAA
>NW_004444347.1:30387-37290 GCF_000243295.1 Trichechus manatus latirostris | reverse complement strand
GGTGCTTGGCTGAGTTCTTTATCTCTTCATTTGATATTTTAGGGTTTCAGGATTGCTTTTTTGTCTGTTTGGCTTAGTGTTTCTGATCTTTGCTGTGGAGGGACGGTGTGGTGCTTTTGCCTAGAGCGCTATGTTGCCAGAAGTCTACAGATTATATTTTCTGACCACAACAGAATTAAATTTAAAATGGAGAACAAAAATATGGCTGGAAAATCTATAAATCTTTGGAAATTTAACATGTTTCTCAGTAACCCATGTATCAAAGGAAAAAGGAAATTAGAAAAGTTTGAATAACAAAGCAAAATATACTGAAATTTGTGCAATGCAAACAAATCAGTGATTGGAGAGAAATTAATAGCTGTAGATGCTTGTATTAAAAACCAAAAAAAAAAAAAACCCAAACCTGTTGCCGTCAAGTTGATTCTGGCTCATAGCAACACTATAAAACAGAGTAGAACTGCCCCATAGGGTTTCCAAGGAGCAGCAGGTGGATTTGAACTGCCAACCTTTAGTCAGCAGCCAAGTTCTTAACCACCGTGCCACCAGTGCTCCTGTATTAAAAAAGAAGTTATGAAATCAAATAACTATACTTTTACCTTAAAAATCTAGAAAAAGCAGACAAATTAAGCTCAATGGAAGTAGAAGGAAGGAAATAACAAATATTCAAATTTTTCAAATTTTTTGTTTTGTTTTTTTTAAGCAAAGTGTTTAAACTCCCGAAGTCTCAGTTTTCTCATCTACAAACTAGGAATAATAATACCCATCCACCTTACAGGGTTGTGTGGGGATTAAATATCATTAAACAAGCTAAGTTCCTAATTCAACTGTCTAATTTACAGTAGGTGCCCAATAAATCACTGGTGCTATTTACCCACATTAGCTGAAGTTTGGTCACCAACTACCTTCAGATCCAACGTAGAGTCACTTAGGCTCTTTGTACTCCAGAGTTTGAAAACACACAGACTTTAAACAGAAATCATAATATTTGCCTTACTCTCATGCCTTCTTTGAGAATTAACAGAAACTAACGTATGAGATGTTACTGTGGAAATGCAAAAGTGCTAGAATGTGTGGTATTGTTAGATTTTGTAATAATTAAGGTTAACATGTGATCTATACATCATAAGAGTTTTGTAAGAATTTGGAGATTATATATGAAAGCATTTTTTAAAATTATTAACTACCATCCAAATCTAAATGTTTATTAACACAGATTGTAAATCCAGATTGCCTGGGTTCAAAACCCAGGTCTGCCACTCTCTAGTTACTGGACCATGGGCAATTACCCCTTTTGTAACTTAGTTTTTCTTCTGTGAAAATGGGAATAATGACAGAACCTGCCTCATAGAGATGTCTGGGGAATCAAATGAGTTAATATATGTAAAGTACTTACAGTACTTGGAATGGACATAGTATGTACAATGTAAATATTTCTTCTTATTATTATTACTAAAATATACATATATTTTTAGTTTAAAGTATTTTTAGAATGCATATTAAACCTTAGGTGCTTAAGAGTAACTATGAAAAGAACATGTTCTCAAAAAGTAATGCTTCATTTTCACTTTTCATTGATCTTCAGTTGTAAATAGATCATAACCTATCATAAGCCATTTTCACAAATAAAAAAACATGTAGGAAACCAAAATTTTCTACTGTAGCACTTGTCTGATATACTATTTTGGAAACACTGGCTCACCTACAAATCACAGTAACTTTAATCCATCACTTATTTATGGAATTTTATAATTTAGAAAACAATTTCCCATTCTATTTTCTCATTTTATTCTTACATCATCCTGTGAAATAAAAAGATAGTCATAACTGTTCCCATTTTAAAAGTGAGAAAAGTAAATCTAAGCAGGGTCAAGTAATTTGTTCAAAATCACACAACTATTATACACTTGTTCAGTCTCCAAGTAGGACTTTTTGTTCTTACGATGGTAATTTTTCCACAACATCAAACTACTCCACAAGCAACCCGGAAACTCTGTTTAAAAACAAAGGCCATTGTTGTGGCCTGCTGACATATTTTTAAAGATCCTTACTAAATGATTTCATAAAATACACAGCTTAAGGAGAATTACTTTGCTAATGTATCCTGCCGACTGGATTTGTTATCCTTGATTGTCTTTAAAGGTACACCTCCTTCCACACTACTCTTAAATGTAAAATACATATGTTTATATTTTACAGTGAACTTGGTCCATTTATACCTAATTTGTATAAGTAAGATTTAAGTAAATTCTAAATTATTGCACATCAAATATTAAAAACATAAGTGTAATAACCAATAAATGAATCTTATTTAAACACAAAACTTACATATCTTCTGGATTCATTAGACAGATGGCTCCTGAACAGTGACATTCCTTTGGGTCATCATATGACAGTCCCAGACTAAGCCCCAGCAACTGAGTAACAATAACTGAAAATGCCTCCAAAGTTATCTCCTTGGGATACTACATGAACAACAAAGAAAATTCAAAGGAAGTCAACTCAAATGATGGTACAAATAATATTCTAATTCTAATTATTTTTATTGTTTTATCAAACATTTTAAAATAGGGGGATACGATTCCTTGGACAGGTGAGAAGCTATTCTTATTAAGTTGCAGCTGAGATATAAGCATACTGAATCTGTGCCAAGCTTTGCCACATTTTAACAACCGAATACCTAAAATAATTATTAAGCACCTATCATAACTTATAAAAAAAAGGGGGGGGGCTGTTTTTGATGAAGAATATTTATATTAGATTTTTAGCTACTGGGACCACAATCTTCCATTCACCCAATTTCTGGCAACAACTCTGATATTTGTTTAGGATAATTCAGATGATACTCCTCCTCCCAGTTCACAAAGTGGTCACAAAACCAAGTTACCCAGTTTAACTGTTTTATCTTCTTCCTGCTAGGACCTTCACTGATACAGCAAGTGGTATCAAGAGAAGCCACAGAAAACAGACCCTTAGATTAAGCGGCTTAGATTAAGAGAGCAATCTTAGATGAAGTGGCTCCTATATTTCCAGGGCACAGATAACTTCCTTACCAACGAGAAATGGGACACTGATAATTCAAGGTTTGCAATGACATGATAACTTCTCAAATTATTACCAAAGCTGGCATCAAAAAAAGTGCAGGTGGAGGCCAAGATGTCAAGAAAATCAAAGCACTTAATTACTATGGTGGCAATAGTGATTATAAAGATTCTGGGGTCATCTGGCTTCTTATGACAGCCTTAGAGAATGGACATAATGAAAATTAGAAAGGAAAGGTGTAAATGAGCAACTCAGAATGTGAACAGACAACCAGAAAGCCTCTGCAGCAGCACTGAAGAAACTTGTCATTTCTTATAGTCACTGGATTGACATGGCTGAAGACCAAGCCCAAGGTGTAATAATAAGGATTGCAGGGTTGCAGCACCATCTAACACTCAAGACCACCAGATGTGGTGGAGAAGGAGTTGGAATCTCAAACTTGGGATGGGGATATTTGAAGAGACATGGACAAATACCCCTTCCTTTGCCAGCAGAGGAAGACCTCTCCAAACTCTGAGAGAGCCCGCCCCCGCATTAAAAAAAAAAAAAAAAACAGAAAAAAAGAAGTTTAGTGATACCTGGGACAGTTGCCTCTCACCCTTTGTTGCCTCCAGGTCCATATTAAGAATTAGATTCCAACATAGTCTGGAAAGAGAATGTTCTGCTCTGGGAGAGGACAGTTTATACTTTGAAAAAATTTGACCCAGGGGTATGAAATAGATGGAAAAACTGCAACAACTTTATTGAAATGGGTGACAGACTTGGGACTCTGTATTTAGGTCAAAGCAGGAGTAATGTTAATATTCTACTAGGATGACTAACTAAAGTTAGACTTAACAGTCGCCTACTGTCAGTGAGGTCAAAATACTGGAACTTTCCAGGCATATCGTACATTAAGGAGTGTTGAGTTTCAGATGTATGTGAATAATGAATGACTCTATTACATGCAGTCTGTTCAGTAACCACCCCTAACCATACCCCAGAGAAGGTCGAGAGGACAATTCCTTCACTAAGGCATTAAATAATACTTTGATGAGAGGAATACCAATACAGTCAAAAATCTTTAGTTACCGTGAGGGAGAAGAAACAAAGATAAACACGCTCATGTACTGGTAGTGAACCGGTTTCCTCACATTACATTTGTGTGCCATCCAAACAGTTGAGCTAGAACAAAATGCGTATTTTTGCAAAAAATGATCCAAACAGTTTGACTTTCCTAAATTTAATGGTTGGAATACATCATGATTGCAGAACACTGCCATCAAATCCCTGTTCAGATTAGACTCTTCAAAAAAAAAAAAAACAAACTCCTCTCTAATATCGAAAATTAATATTGCCACACTCTGTGTAATCCTGGAGTCCCTAGTTTTTACTTCTTTAATTCACCCGTTTTACATTTACATTCCGCCTCTGTTAGGAACATGAACAGTTTGACTTCTTGGGATCCATAGGCACTCTTTCCTTTTCAGGAAAGCCCAAATCATATTAAATATATTAAAATACAACCATATCCCACATTAACTATAATTTTGTAAAAAAAAAAAAGCTGAAATCATGTTTATAAATTTGCTTTGTAACTTATTTGGCTGTTATGTAAAACTGAGGGAAGTTATTAGTAGAACATAACAATAACAAATAATCTTTAAGAAGAACCAAGTGGCCAAGAAATAAAGTCAACCCTCTGTGTGTCAGAGTAGAAGTGTGCCCCGTAGAGTTTTCAATGGCTGGCTTTTCTGGTGATCACCAGGCCTTTCTTCTGAAGTGCCTCTGGGGGGACTAGAATAGCCAACCTTTTGGCTCCAAGCACTTAATCATTTGTGTCACCCAGGGACTCTGATAGAATGAATACACTTGCTTAGTGAATAAGTAATTTGGAATATCAGACTGAGAAATTCTCCCAGAAAGAAACAGGAAGGATAAAAAATAGAAAATACAAAGGTAAAATTAAGAGATAAAGAGAACAGACCTGTCAATAGGCAGATAATAACAGTTCCAGAAGGAGAGAAAAATCACATTAATTAAGAGGAAATGTTTAAAGCAGTAATGGAGTAAGTGTCTCTAAATTTAAAAAAACAAGAAAATGACCTTGGACTGAAAGGACTCAAAGACTACAAACTGGGCACTGAAAGGGAAAAAAAAAAAATCAAACCTGAAATTTCAAATAACAACAAGAGAAAATTCTAACATCTTCCAGAAGAAAAAAATAGATCACCTACCAAGGAGCAAGAATCAGATCAACATTAATAGCCATATTGTATGCAAAAAAAATGATGACTGGAAAGATTATTCAAATGTTACAGCCCAGTTTTTAAAAATTTCTCAGATGTGTAAGTTCAAAGAAGGTTAATCACAAACATCCATATTGGAAAGGCATTTCATAGAAGTAACTAAATAAGATAAAGAGCAGAGACTAATAAGTGACATCACAAATAATGGTAATATCTTGGAAGAGCTTGTTTAAATGTAAGAAAAAAATGACCAAATGAAGCAATAAGAACATATATCGCTAATAACCCAGAATCAAATTTTTGGACAATATTAACATGGTGGGATAGAGAAAGGGAGATGGCAAAAGAATACTAACTTTCTCCTTTTGTTAGGGAAAAGATTCTAAATAGTCATATAACTAAATAGCATAAAAATATATCATCAAAAACTGATAAGAAAATAGGGAGAAATTGGCAAAATCGTCATCAATGTTGGTGATTTCATCATACTTCTTATAATTATTGCTAGGTCAAGCAGACAAAATTTAACAAAAATACATGAAAATTGAATAAATAACAAGCTTGATTCATTAAACATTTGTACAATTCTGAATCATCTGTAGAGAACACATTCTTCCAAACAAAATGATCATATCCTAGATCTTAAAATATTGCAACTAATTTAAAATGCATTAAATTCAGTTTATATTTTTATTATATATATTTATTACATATTTATATTACAATAATTATTAATATATAATATATATTTATTATATACTATATGTATTTATTTTATTGATAGCCACTGTATTTTATTTCGACCATTTAGTCAATTTGAAATTAAGAAATGGTTGATCTAGCCGGGTTGTAACATATCATCTGTTCTCAAACTATTGGCTTTCTATTTGCCTGCCCCTTTTATGTCTTTTTTCTCTCCTTTCTTCCCTTTCTTTTGGATTGATCTTTCTTTATTATTCCATTTTTCTACTCTATTGGCATGGCAGCTATATAGTTTTTTTTTAATTCTTCTTTTAGCGGTTACCTTAGAGCATGCACCATTCATTTAGTGTGGTTTGTCTTAGTTAGCTAGTCCTGCCGTGACATAGATACCACAGTGGGTGGCTTTAAAGAACAGAAATTTTCTCACAGTTCAGGAGGCTAGGAGTCAAAATTCAGGACATGGCCCTAGGGGGAGGTCTTTCCTTGTCTGTTTCAGCTTCTAGTAGCTGCCAGCAATCCTTAGGGTTCCTGAGCTTGTAGATGCATCTGTTTCTGTTGTCTGTTCCATTGCCTGTCTTCCTCTCTCCACTGTGTGTGTGTGTACCTGTGTCTGATCTGCTCTTTTTATAACTCAAGAGTGATTACATTTAGGACATACCATACTTTGGTATGACCTCATTAATATAACAAAAGAAGCCCCCTACTTCCAAACAGGGTCATATTTACAGGTACAGTAACAGTATCAACACATATTTTAAAAAAAATTTTATTGCTGTAAAAATATAGGTAACACCAAACCAAACCAAACTCATTGCTGCCAAGTCAATTCCACCTCAAAGTGACCCTATAGGACAGAGTAGAACTGCCCCATAGGGTTTCCAAGGAGCAGCTGGTGGATTTGAACTGCCGACCTTTTGGTTAGCAGCCGAGCTCT
>NW_004444347.1:23910-29636 GCF_000243295.1 Trichechus manatus latirostris | reverse complement strand
TTTTCAAGGTTCATCCATGTTGTGTGTATATTACTTTTCTCACTTCCTGGACGATTAACAAAGTCCATGGGTGGGACAGATGGTTTGTGCTTGACTGCTAATTAAAAGGTTGGCTGTTTGAACTTACCCATAGGCACTGCAGAATAAAGGCTTGGAGATCTGCTTCCATAAAGATTACAGACAAGAAAATCCTATGGAGCAGTTCTACTCTGTAACAGATGGGGTTTCCATGAGTTGGAATTGTCTCTAGGCAAAGGGCTTGGGTTTTTTTTGTTTTTAAATAATTGGAAGATATCAGAACATGTTAACGTCATATATTCTCCTAAATTCTATTGTTGCTCTGTGATTTAATTCTCTCTCTATATATTAAATTTCTTAAGATAGTATTGTTGTTGCTGTGTGTAGTCAATATTCATTCACATTTACTTTTTTTCACTGCTTTTCATTCTTTTCTGTATATCTGAGCCTCTGTTTTAATTTTCCTTCAACCACATAACACTCATTAGTATTTCCTTTGTTTCAGTACTGAGGCTGGCAAAGACTTTGTCAGAAAATATCTCTGTTTCATCTTCTTCCTTGAGGGATACCTGCACTGGAAATAAAATTCTAAGTTGGCAGTTATTTTCTTTATCACTTTGAAGATATCATTCCATTGTCTTCTGATTTCCATTATATCTACGCTGAAATCAGTTCTCCATCTAATTGCTGTTTCTCCAAAGGCGAGACATCTGTTTTTCTCTACTACATTTAATATTTTCTGTTTTTTATGTTCAACAATTTTGCTCTAAGTGTACCTAGGAGTGCTTCATGTTTTATTTACTCTGCTTCTGCCCAATATATCTCTATCCTCTATCTGGGTCCCCTATTATAGATACATTAAATATTCTAATATTTCCCCTATGTCTCTTACACTCTCTTTTGTAATTTCTGTCCCTTTGTTTCTGTTTTATTTTGGATTTTTTTTTCGTTTGCCCTAGATTCCAGTTTATTAACTCTTCCAATAGTTATATCTAATCTACTTTTTAAAAAAAAATTATTATGCTTTAGGTGAAAGTTTACAGAGCAAATTAGTTTCTCATTAAACAATCAATACATACATTGTCTTGTGACATTGGTTGCCAACTCTGCAATGTGTCAACACTCTCCCCTTCTCCACCCCAGTTTCCCTATTTCCATTCAGTTTTCTTGCCCTTACTGCCTTCTTGTCTTTGGTTTTGGGCCAGTGTGCCCATTTAGTCTCATATACATGACTGAACTACAAAGCACGTCCCTCACATGTGTTATGTTTGCCCTATAGACCTGTCTAATCTTTGGCTAAAGGGTGAACCTCAGGAGTGACTTCAGTACTGAGTTATATCTAGTCTACTTTTAATACCAACCACTGACATTTAATTTTGGTTATTATATTTTTCAGTTTTATAATTTTTATTTTTTAGTTTCCTATATTTTAACAGTGGGTTCAAGCATAACAATGATTGTGAGGATGGCACAGGACCGGGCAGTGTTTCGTTCTGTTGTACATAGGGTCGCTATGAGTGGGAACCAACTCAATGACACCAAACAACAACAGTATTTTAACAAAGGTTACAATCTCATCTTTTATTTCTTTGAAAATAATCAGCGTGGTTATATTAGGGTCGATTTCTGATAACTCTAATATCTATGATTCTTTGAGGTCTGTTTCTATTGTTAAGTTTGTTTCTCTCATTTATCAGTCCCATTCTCTTGTAACTTCATATACCTGGTTATTTTTCATTGAATATGGTAAATTTAATATGAAAAGATATAGAAATTATTTGAGTTTAGGATGGTGTTATCTTTTTTCAGGAAGGTCATTATTTGCTTTTTGCAGGCAGCTGTGGGCACTAGAACCACTTTAATCCAATTTCATGGATTGAGATGGTTGGAACCTGGGCTTCAGTGTGTGGAAAGGCCAGTCTTCTCTCTATCTTTACTCCTAGGGTTTAACCTAAGGAATCTATCAAAGCCTGAGGAATTTACCAGGCACTTTCTGCCTTGGTAGAAATCACAATACCCCTGATTGTGTAGTATCTATTCGGAAAACACATTATTGCACCTGCTGCCTGGCTTTGGGGTGTCATATCCATGTCTGAGGCTGGTTGGCCTGGACAAACGGTCTAACCAGCTCAGCTGGATTCAGGAAATGTACACCTTCATTCTACTCCTTGACCTAATGGAGAAGAAGACTTACAAACGTACTGGCTGGAAAGACCACAACCCCTCTCTCTAATTCTTCCTGAGGTTGACCCACTGCAGGTATTGTCAGTCTAGCTGAAATGTGTTGTAATTGTAACCATTTCCTAGCTACTCACAGTGTTGATTGTGAAAATACCCCTGCAACTGTGTTCACAAATAAAAACATTCAGATATCAAACAAGTTATTTCTAATTATTCAATCTTTTGAAAAAGTCTGTTTTTTAAAGAGAACAATCTGTAGTAAAATTCTGTTTGTAAAAGGCCTCAGTTAAAAATATCTAATGCTTATGAGAGTGAAAATAGCTTTGTACAGTACAAATTTAGTCACTTGCCATCAAAAGAAAGACAATGCTCAAGCTGGCAAAAATGTTTCCAAACCACATGACTTGGCATCTGGAAACACTATTTCAACAAAGACTGTTCTCTCCTAATCATAACAATCCTGGATACAAAGAGAACTAGGTAAACTGCTCTATGATAGTGTGACTTGATAGGCACAGACAAGACAGGAGAAAAACAAACTGTCACTCAAAAGAAAAAAGCTTTCACCCAGTTCTCAAAGTTTCTCTCAGCTTTGAAGAAAAGTTATGTAATCAGAACTTACCCTTCTGAAATCAAGATTTCTGTCAGTTTATTGGGGAACTAGTTAGCTAGGTATCCAAATCATTATTAATTCATCTTTGTGATGGGACTATTTCATACAATTTAAATTATTTCTCTTGAGTAACTAAATGAAGAAGCACCATTCCTGCCTACAAATCTCTTCTAGAGAAAATAAATTACACTTATACCCTGGAAGAGGTCAATAGACTCAGAGTTATGGAAGATATTCCAGTATAATTTATCAAGAACATATTGTACACCAGCTTCAATACTGGGACCAGAAGCAAAGTTTCTGTTGGTGTATTTGGCAAAAGGGTAGACAGAGAAGCTAAGGTGGAAGAGCACAGGGAAATAATTGAATTTCACGTGTTTCGCAGTTATCTGAACGAGAATCCCAACAGAATAGCCTGTTGCATCTGGTTGGATTAAAGAAAGTCTTCTTTTCTTGGTTTTGTGAGCAATCTACTTTTATGATATATTAGTTAAATGCTCAGATCCCGTAGTCAGAATTTTCTGTCACCATTAGATATATTACAGAGGGAAATAATTAGAAAGCTGATAGAAACATAACAGGCCAAGATTTGAAAAGAAAATCTAGAAGCAAACATAGGATCAAATCTTCATGATCCTAGATTTGGCAGTGATTTCTTCAATATG
This sequence comes from Trichechus manatus latirostris, assembly GCF_000243295.1. Lineage (NCBI taxonomy): Eukaryota > Metazoa > Chordata > Mammalia > Sirenia > Trichechidae > Trichechus > Trichechus manatus. The sequence goes on along the minus strand of NW_004444347.1, from coordinate 26,159 downwards.
ACACCAAAAGCAGAGGCGAAAGAAAAAAATAGATAAATTGTACTTCACTAAAATTAAAAACTTTTGAGCATCAAAGGACACAATCAAGAGAGTTAGATAATCAATGCACAGAATGGGAGAAAATATTTATAAATTGTATACCTGATAAGGATTCAATATCTAGAATATGTAAAGAACTCTTGCAGTCAACCACAAAATCCCAAATCTCAACCTAAAAATGGGCAAAAAACAAAAAGTTGCTTAATTGACAATTATATACTTAACAATTGCAAAATGTACATTTTGTAGTGCACATGGGACGTTGACCAAAATAGATCACAGGCTAGGCCATAAACCAGGCAATAATTTCAAAGAATTGAGATCACATAAATATGTTCTTTGACCATGAATGAATTAACTAGAAATCAGTAAGAAGAGAATAAATGGAAAATATCCAAATGTCTAGAAATTAAAGAACACACTTCTAAATAATGCATGGTTCAGAGTTGAAATAAAAATTAGAAAATATTTTGATGTGAATGATAATGAAAATACAATATATCAAAATTTGTAGGATCCAGCTAAAGAATTACATAGAGCATATTTATACCTTTAAATGCATTGATTAGAAAAGAACATTTAAAATCAATGATCTAAGCTTCCAACTGAAGAAGCTAGGGAAATAGCAAATTAAACCCAAAGTAAGTGGAAAGAAGAGAAAGTAAGAAAAGGCAGAAACCAATGAAATAGAAAACAGACATGCAATAGAGGAAAAACAGCAGAGCCAAGAGGTGGTTCTGGAGCGATTCATAAATTAATTAAATGGATAAGCTCTTAGTAATACTGATTAAGAAAAAGAGAGAGAACATGTATCATCATTATCAGGAATGAAAGAGGGGACATAACTATAGACCCAATACACATTAAAAAGGATATGAACAATTTCATGCCAAAAGGTTAACCATTAAATGAAATGGGTAAATACCTTTTAAAAATACAGCCATCCAAGATACAATAACTGGTTTCTATTCACCTGGCGCAACAGATAAAGAAGGGCAGTCGGAAATCAGAGGAGGAATGGAATGTGTGGTTAATCGCCTCCATGAACAACTACCTCCTTTGCCATGAGACCAGAAGAACTGGATGGTGCTTAGCTACCATTACTGGATGTTTTTATCAAAGATTCTATAGAAGAATCCTGATCAAATGGAGGAAAATGCAGAATAGAATTTCAATATCTCATGGAATCCAGACTTTCTGGAGCTATTGCGGCTGGATAAACCCCTGAAACTGTTGTCCTGAGATAATCTTTAAACTTGAAATCTCAAACCAAAACTGTCTCCTGAGTCTTCTTTGAGTCAAACAGTAGTTTAGCTTAATTAATAAAGAATGTCTTCCTTGAGCATTGTGCTCTTTTAAAGAACTATGTATATGGGATCAAATTGACAACATCAACTCAACAGGTTAGGTAGGAATCTTAGGGACAGTGAGTCTATGTTAATGGGGGAGGAACAACTCAGAAAAGGAGGGTAAAAATGGTTGCACAACTTGAAGAATGTAATCAATGTCAATGAGTTGTATATGTAGAAATTGTTGAATTTGTGTATGTTCTGTTGTATATATTTTCAACAACAAGAACAAAAATAAAATATTTTTTTTAAGTACAATATCTGAAAAACTGTAAAAAGACTAATAGAAAATCTGAATGGTTCTTTTTCTATTAAAGAAATTGAATCTGTAATTAAAAATCTTCCCACAAAGACAACTCCAGGCCCAGAAACCTTCACTGGTGAATTTCACCAGACATTTAATTGAAAAACTAATACCAGTTTTACACCAGCTCTTTCAGACATTAAAAATGAGGGTACACTTTCCTAACTCATTTTATGAAGCCAGCATAACTCTGAGACCAAAACCTGATAAGCGGTTAATGTTTTCCCCTGAGATCCAGGCTCAAGCTCTCGGGGTCTTTCAGAAGCTGCTTGTCTGCCTTCTGGGCTCAGCCAGCTTGGGCAAGAGGAAGGTGAGAGGGGAGAGCCAGAAGCCTGGACTGTAAGTACAGCCCCTAAGTGAACGCAGATCCCCTCCGAAGCCCGAGTTTAGGGTTCAGGGATGTCTTAGTTATCTAGTGCTGCTATAACAGAAATACAAGTGGATGACTTTAACAACAGAAATTTATTCTCTCACAGTTTAGGAGGCTAGAAGTCTGAATTCAGGGCACCAGCTCCAGGGGAAGGCTTTCTCTGGGGGAAGGACCTTGTCATCAGTCC
>NW_004444347.1:0-982 GCF_000243295.1 Trichechus manatus latirostris | reverse complement strand
TGGTTTTGACTTTTTGCCAAGATCAGAGCAAGGCAATGGGATTTATCATGGGCAGTGGTTAAAGTGCTCAGCTGCTAACAAAAAGGTTGGTGGTTCAAACCCACCAGACAATCTGCAGGAGAAAGATGTGGCAATCTGTTTCTGTATAGATTACAGCCTTGGAAACGCCATGAGGCAGTTCTATAGGGTCGCTAGGAGTCAGAAACAACTTGACGCCAACAAGTTTTGGTTTATTTAAAGTTTAAAATAGGGAACTTGGGAAACTTCTACATGGGATATCTCTTGTCCCCCAATGGTTGACTGCACTCTCTCTTTCTGGAATGTATCCTTTTCATTTAAATAAAAGTGTTATGTGAGTTGGCTCTGTAGAGTCAGGTGAGACCTTTCAAATATCTTAACTGAGAATATCTGTGCACCTCCTCACTCCTTTGGATGTTGCAGTGTATATTCTCAACAACAACAACAAAATAAATAAAATGAAGGAAAAAAAAGTCACTTATTCAATATTGCCTACACAGACAACATATTTAAAATTGCTACCCAGCTCCTTCCTCAATACCTACTCTCCCTGTCACCCTTACTGCTCTATTCTTTTCCGTGGGATTAATCACCTTTCAATATACTATGTAGTCAGTTTATATACCATGTTTACTTTTCATTGATTGATTGTCTGCCCTACTATTTCAACTTCTTGGGGAAGACTTCAATGCAACCATAAAGTGCTGATGATAGAAGGAGACTGAAGAAAATAAAAAAATAAATAAATGAAAGAAAGTGAGATATTGGAGTTTATAAGTTAAGAGTTGGAAAAAATCAGGAAGTGCCAATCTCAGTATATTGCTGCAAGAGAGCATGACTGAAGTTGGGTGGGGGTGGAGTTCAGGTAATAAAGTATGAGGGTAAGATTTATGATCAAAGGACTTGAGAAGATGACAATGTACCAAGTGCCAAAATTCCAATCTAAAATGGAGGCTTTAAAAAA
>NW_004444346.1:335064-336768 GCF_000243295.1 Trichechus manatus latirostris | reverse complement strand
AAATCTGTTCTTATTTCTTCATGACATAAAATAGAGACAAAATACAATCTTAATATATCAGCCCTGGTGGCTCAGTGCTTAAGAGTTTGGCTGCTAACCAAAAGGTCGGCAGTTGAAATCTACCAGTTGCTCCTCGGAAACCTTTGGGGGCAGGTCTAAACTGTCCTATAGGGTCTCAAGGCGTCAGAATTGACTCGCTGGCAATGGGTTTGGTTTGGTTTATATCACAACTTTTAAAATTATGACATACCTTTCTGAGTTCTGTTCTCGTTCATCATTCCAATAGCTAAGAAAGATTGTAGTAATTATTATAGAGATGAATATTTCTGTAGTAAAGCATAATAATTTTAGTTTCCTAGTTTCAAATTTAGTATAACATTTAAAATTGTAATAATGTATATTAAAAATTATTTAACCAACAAAAAATAGTACGTAATGAAGGTTTTTGCAAAAACATATGAACAGTCTCGTGGAGAAATTTTATCACCTCTTACAGTATTTGAATTAATTACATTCAAATATCAAATTTTATTTGCAATAAGTGTTCTCAGTCTTTCATTACAAGTCGTTGAGATGTGACACACACATATATACCAAAACACACATACAATACAGACATTTAGAATTATAACCATATACTCTCTACAATCATTCTCTGTATTTATACTTCTGAAAAACTCTGAGTAACTTTTCCACATTTAATGCACATTGAGGAGGCATTCTTTATTTACTAAGACTAAAAAATCTGGCAAACATATCACACAAATGCATACATTAAAATGAGAATTCTATTCCATAAAATGTGAAATATACAGAGGCACTTTCAAATCTTTACAGGGAATATTCCTTGATAATCTTTCAAAAACTTACAGTTTTGTTTATTACTTGTTACTGTCATGGTTATTACACCGACCGTCAAGACAAGGCAGATGAGTCCCAGGGTCCCAGCAATGAGCTTCCCTGGAGGTGATGGGAGATGTGCAGACAGAGAAATGGAAACACTGAGAAAGGATGGATGGAGCCAGTGTTCAGAGTGTTTACACACAGGAGAACCCAGATGCACAGGGAATCACGTACAGAAATACTGGACATTGAACCCACAGTCCACATTGTAATTTTTCTCTCAGAATACACCATCGCATTGTCAGTAAAATAATAGCCCATAAGTTGTTTTTCAAAGCCCACAAATTTCAACAATGCCTGCAAAGAATTAACCTTCTAATTTCCTAGGAGAACACGATATTCGTACTTAAGGTCCGCTCCTCAAAAATGAAAACCAGTGAGCCTACTCCCTTACTCTGACTACCCTTGCTCCCTGTCTTCATTTTCACTGTTTCCCCACATTCCTGCCCTAGAACTGCACATTCTAGGGCAGTTATATTGAGAACTGATCAGATGATTTACCTTTACAGTGGAAAGTCTTGTCCTTCTTTTGAAGATTTTGAGAAGCGCTGTGAAGGTTTAATCCAACATAAGTTATTTCCCGCTCACTGACTGAAAAGCAGCCATCAGCGTCCTTAGGTTTGATTTGCTGCCTTTTTGGCTTCTTGGCCAGATTCAGTTCTGAGTAAGTTACTGTTTGATTATTCATCTCTGCAGCTGAGGGGTGTCAAGGTCTGTGCTCTATGAGAAACTGGGCTTGAGAAGGAAATACGTGCTGTGTACATGACAAGATCAAACTAGGTGGGGAGGAGGGTAAGTGTC
>NW_004444346.1:328180-330024 GCF_000243295.1 Trichechus manatus latirostris | reverse complement strand
GGTACACAAATTGATACTCGTGAGGAGTGTGCCTCTTAACTCAAGTAGATACAAGAGACAAAATGGGCAGCTTTTGTCCAGTGATGACATGGGAAGGCAGACAGTGTAAGTAGCTGGTTGAAGGGACATGGGGAATCAGGGCTGGAAAGGAGGAGTGTGCTGTCACAGTATGGGGAGAGCAGTTAGAGTCACATGACAATGTAAGTATAACGTTTTGAATGGGAAAAAAGTAAAAAAAAAAAAAATTTTAAATGGTGGTTGATCAAAGTACGAAATATTGTTTGAAGTCTAAAAGGAATATGGTCATAATTTAATGACTGGTTTTCTTTTGTGCGGTCTGTGCTGGATTGTGCATATTTCAGCGCATGTGATCAGTGTGTATTTATTGATGATAAACTTCTTTACAGCATAATAAGTGACCTTGCCAGACTGAGGGAAAATCAAACACCATTAATCTGATTGAGTAATAATGAGGGAGCAGAAAGTTTCCTTGATCTTTATAACATATCTTGTCCCTTTGTGTATCCACTGGAGCTCAGGCTAGCCTTACTAAGGATGGTGCTTGTCAGTGGTGCCAACTCTGAATGAAAAGTCTTCACATAAACTTTAGGCAAAGCCTCAGTCCAAGCTTATCACAGGCAGCCCAGGGAATTCTCTGGCAGTAATAAATTTCTCATATTCATTTTCATAGTTTAACACTGTGGTGCTCAGTCCTAGAAGAAAATCACACAGCTATATTCCATTTTTAATGCTCCTGATTTCCCTCCTCACAGGACTTGATTTAAGGAAAAAATGAGGTGTTTTTTGGTCAGTTTGTCCTTCTTGTTGTTGTTGTTCATTTATGTCCTTTTTGTTTCCTTTTCAGCTCACCCTTCCTAGGTAACTGTATTGAAAACAATCTTAAGTGATGCCCTCATCGTCCTTGTGATGGGATTAAGGCTATGTGTCAATTTGTCTGGGCCATAATTCTCAGTGATTTGGCAATTATGTAGTGATGCAGTTTGGCAGTTATGGAATGATGTAATTTGACAGCTATTTAATGATGTAGTTATCCTCTATTTTGAGATACAACGTAAGCACTCTCATCATGTGATCTGATGTGATCAGCCAATCAGTTGTAAGGGAAGTTTCCTTGGGGGTCTGGCCTGCATCAAATAGATATGGACTTTCAAGTGAAGCTTTCTGGGTTTTGTTTACTTTGGATCTTGTGTCTAGCTCGTCATCATCTGACTTGGGGTTCTAGGCACTTGAGTCAGTGGCTAGTTGTATTACCTGCTGATCTTGGGATTCGTTAGCCTTCACAGCATGTGAGCTAGCAGCCTGCTATTTTGCCTGCTGATATTGGATTTGTCAGCCTCCACAGCCTGTGAGTCAGCAGCCTGCAGTCTGACTTGCAGATCTTCAGTTCATTAACTCCTGTAGCTACCTAAGTCAGGAGAAGCCTCCAGTCTGATGCCTAATCATATGCTTGAGCCTTGCCAGCCTGTAAAATGACATGAGCCATTTCTTTGAGATACGTTTCCTCTCTGTCTATATCTATCTATGCTTCAGTGGTTTTGCCTCTCTGGAGAACCCAACTTAAGACATTTGGTACGAAGAGTGGATCTAGAGAAACATAATTATAAGGTTGAGTTTTCTGAATTGATTCTCACACCTGGTTAGCATTAAAGATGTGGATGACTCTGTTTTCAGTAGTAAAGAGAGCACTGTTATTCTACAGAATGAGGTGGCTACAGAAACACACTAAGTATCACCATCAGTAGATCAAGTACTGGTGAGAGGTGAGGCTCTGGATGATCGAATGTTTTATACTTTTCTACGATTTGTCAGAATGAGAAATATCA
>NW_004444346.1:323580-327435 GCF_000243295.1 Trichechus manatus latirostris | reverse complement strand
ACAAGCTAAAACCTGGTGAATATGTGTGGGAATGGCTATTAAGGTTGTGGGCTAGTGGTGCAAGGAACATAAAGTCGGATCCTTCTGGATCTATTGGCATGGACCCACTAAGCACAGATTCTTCATTCACTGTTTCAGCTTGAGAAGTTAGAAACAGATCTGATAGTTTATTTGTTCACTAAAGTGTGGATTTTACAGTGGTCTACACTAAATCGCGTAAAAGTGCCATACTACGTTGGTATAGTGTAGAAGAAGGTATTAAATCGATTAGGAAAATTGACATGTTAGAGTGCATTTATCTGGTTGGACCCAGAAACCCACACACATGGAGTGCCCAGAGGACACACCTTTTGCCACAACTGTGAGGAACAAATTTGTGCAGGGAGCCCCAGCATGCTTGAAGATTGCTGTGATTGCTATTTTATGTAAGTGAAAATTAACTGTGAGAGAGGAAGGTGGAACCAACATGGTGCTATAGGCAGAAGCACTACACAGTCCATCCACAGCAAAGACCTGAAAAACTGAGTAAACAGAGATAAATGTCAATCCTGGAACCTTAAGCATCAAATGAAAAGAAAAAGAACTCAACCAAGCTCCGAATGGAATAAGAAACTGACAGAGGACAGAGAGTGAGGAGAGTTAAGAGTGGAGGTCCCCTATAAGCTAATGCAGCATGGATCCACCGTCTTGGACTTCTATATGAACAGAGAGTACGGGAAAGCAGATTCACAGAGCTCCCAGCAGGAGACAGAGCACCCGGTAACCAGTGACACATGCTTTCCCACCTCCCAACCTACCTCCCCCTGCTCACCCTTCAACTCTTCCTGGCTGTCTGATCTGCGGCTTCTGGGCAGGCTGACTCCTGGCTTCCTTGTGGGCCAATACCCAGCTTCCTGGCTGGCTGATTCCCAGCTTCCTGGCAGGCTGATTCTTGGCTTCCCAGAGGGCTGATTCACTGTTTTCCGGCAGGACAATCTGCCACTTGCCAGTGAGCCGTGACCGCAGCACAGGAGTCACTGCTTCCTTTCCTCTTGGATTCTCCCTGCCCACATTGGGCTGGCTTTTACTCGGCCATTTCTTTGTTGCTGGTAATGATTTTTTCAGCCTCTTTTGGTTTCTTTCCTGCCTCGCACTTTCTCCTCCTCCTTTTTCTCAAACATCTAACTCCATGTGTGATCTTTGCTTCTTCTCGACAAGCTGTGAAGCACTGCTCACCTGGGAAATTGTTTCCCTGTTCAACACGGTCACACTAGTGGGATCCCTGGGGGCTTTTTCTTTGTTTCTTTTTTGTTTGTTTATTTGTATTCTCTTTCTTTTTTCCTTTTAATTTTTCTTAGTTTCTCATTTCTCATCCCTTTCTATTTACCTTCTTTTCCTGTGTCTTGAATACTTGGTGCTGTGTATCATCTCTACCCCTTCTAGCTGGGCTGTACCGTGCAGCTTGGGATCTACTTCCCTGGTCTACACAGCCACACCAGTGGAATCCCTGGGGGCATATTTTTAAAATTTATTATTATTATTATTAATTTTATTTTTCTTTCTCTCCAGTTCTCACTTTCTTGTCTCTCCACTCTAACACCAAGCTCCCTTAGCACTTTTTTTTGCTTCTGTTTTTCTTTCCTTTCTCTCTTATTTTCCATACCCAACTAGCTCCACAAGTCACAACCTCCCCCTCGACTTCCCTCCTGCCTATCTGCACCATGTGCTGAACATTGCCCTCCCTAGTAGCATAGGTATGACATACTGGAACCTGCCCTGCACAGACCACTAGCTGATCTCCTTGGCCCAAGTACGTGCTGCAAACAACACATTCCAGCCCCTTCTCCTTCAGCTGGACCTTCCCTGCTGCACCATAGCTGAGCAACTCACCCTGCCCTTTGGACAAGAAGGTGAAAAATATGATGTCTGCAGATGAGAAAACAACAAAGAATGCATAGCCCGACTCCTCAGACATAACCAAATAAAACAAAAAAGCAGCATGAAAAAAACAGATTTACAATCAATAAACGAAACAAAACTAAACTATGGAAGGTCCTGAAGACAGCAGCCAATATCAAAGCATATAAAAAAGAGGAGAGCAGGGTTCCAGTAGGCTCCAAAATAAAACGAAGATGACTTTCCAGTAGAAGAAAAGGCACTTGAACTACTTGATAGGGAATTCAAATCTCTGATATTCAGAGCTCTTCAAGAGTTGAAGCAAAAAGAGACAAAATGAGAAAAAATAGACAAATTTATGGAAACGGCAAAAAATTTCATGGAAAAAACAGACATAAAAATGGAAGAATTCAAGAAAATAATACAGGAACAAAATGTCAAAATAAATTCACAACTAGAAATCATACAAATAAAAGAATCAGAAATCCAACAGATAAACAACAAGATTTCAGAAATGGGTAGTGTCATAGAAGGGCACAGGAACAAGTTTGAAACAATGGATGATGGGATTGGCTAAATGGAAACAAATACTTGGATACAACTTTGAGGAAAAATCAGAAAAAGAAACAAAGAAAAATGAAGAAATCCTAAGAATTATGAGGGATACAATCAAAAGAAAATATTTGCAAGTGATCAGACTTCCAGAACAGTGGAATAAAATGGAAAATACAAAGAGGATCACTGAAGAATTGCTGACAGAAAACTTCTGTAAAATCATGACACATGAAAAACTGACCATCCAAGAAGCTCTACGAACCAATATAGGTTAGACCCCAAAAGAAAATCACCAAGGCATATCATAATCACAGTCACTAAAACCAAAAAGAAAGAAAGAATCTGGAGAGCAGCTCAAGAAAAATGCAAAGTCACATACAGAGGGAGACGATCAGACTAGGACTAAACCATGCAGGCAAGAAGGCAATGGGATGACATATATAAAACCTTGAAAGAAAAAAAATTGCCAAACAAGAATAATATATCTTGCAAAACTCTCATTCAAATATGATGGTGGAATTAGGACATTTCCAGATAAACAGAAATTAAGGGACCATAAAAAAACAAACCAAGTTTACAAGAATTATTAAATGGAGTCCTTCAGCTTGAGAACAAACAACATCAGAAGACAGCCTGAATCTAGGGCACAAGATCACACTAGCCAGATAGGAACCTAGGACGTGAACACTCAAAGACGATTCGAAACCAAAAGATTTACAACAGGGAACCAGAGAGGTTAATATGAAAATGACAAGAATGTCAGAACAATAAAAGAGGGAATAAATGGTGTATGTATAGGACTTTCTAGTAGAGGAAGAAAAGCTGATACCAAGTAATAATAGACTAGTTTAAACTTAGGAAGATAGGGGTAATTTCAAGGTAACCACAAAGAAAGTGAACAAACCTATTCATCAAAATAAAGAAGAAAAACATAAGGTCTCAGTACAAACAAAGTCTAAAAAAATAAAAGAAAAAAAAATCCAGAAACAAAAGGAATTCAGCACAGGAGAGTAAGAGGAACAAAGAAATAATCAGCAACCAAAACAAAAGCACTACAAAATGACAATAATAAACTCACGCTTATCAATAATTACACTGAACTTAAAAGTTCTAAATGCAACCATAAAGAGACAGAGTGTGACAGAATGGATTAAAAAAAAAAAAAAGATCGATGAATATGCTGTCTACAAGAGACACACCTTAGAAACAAAGACATAAATTTAATAAAAATCAAAAGAAGAAAAAAATATATCAAGCAAACATCCACCAAAAAAGAGCAGGAGTAGCAACAGTAATCTCAGAAGAAAAATAGACTTTAAAACATAACCTACCATAAAAGACAAAGAAGGGCACTATATCATGATTAAAAGGATGATTCAGCATGAAGACATAATTATAATAAATATCAACGAATCCAATGACATG
>NW_004444346.1:321313-322781 GCF_000243295.1 Trichechus manatus latirostris | reverse complement strand
TGAAATAAAAAGGATCATAACAGAGTATTATGAGAAAATATACTCTAAAAAATTTGAAAATCTAGAGGAGATGGACAAATTTCTAGAAACACACTACCTACCCAAACTATCACAAAATGATGTTGAAAATCTGAAAAGACCCATCACAAGAGAAGAGACTGAAAAGGTAATAAATATACTCCCAACAACAACAACAATAAAAGCCTTAGCCCAGATGGCTTCCCTGGAGAATTCTATCAATCATTCAGAGAAGATCTTATACCAGTACTACTCAAATTATTTGAGAACATAGAAGAGGAAGGGAACCTTCCAAATTCTTCTAGGAAGCCAGCATAATCATGATACCAAAACAAGGCAAAGATACTACAAAAAAAGAAAATTAAAGACCAATATCTCTCATGAATACAGATGCAGAAATTCTTGACAAAATTCTAGCCAATAGAATTTAGCATCATAATAAAAAAATAATACACCATGATCAAGTAGGATTCATACCAGGTATGCAATGATGGTTCAATATTAGAAAATCAATCAATGTAATCCACCACATAAATAAAAGGAAAGAAAAGAATCACATGATCATTTCAATTGATGCAGAAAAGGCATTCGACAAAGTCCAACACACATTCCTGATAAAAACTCTCAATAAAATAGGTATAGAAGGGAAATTCCTGAACATAATAAAAGGCAACTATACAAAACCAACAGGCAACATCATTCTTAATGGAGAGAAGCTGAAAACATTCCCCTTGAAAACAGGAACAAGAAAAGGATGCCCTTTCTCACCATTCCTATTTAACATTGTGTTGAAAGTCCTAGATAGAGTAATAAGGCAAGAAAAAGAAATAAAGGGCATCCATACTGGTAATGAAGAAGTAAAACCAACCCCATTTGCAGGTGATACGATACTATATATAGAAAATCTAAAAGACTCCCCGAGAAAAGTACTGGAACTAATAGAAAGATTCAGCAGAGGAGCAGGATACAAGATAAACACACAAAAATCAGTTGGATTGCTATACACCAGCAAAGAGAACAATAAAATGGAAATCAGTTTATTACAGCCCCTAAAAAAATAAAATTCTTAGGAATAAATCTAACCAGGATTTTGAAGAGCTATACAAAGAACACTACAAAACACCACTGCAAGAAACCAAAGAGATTTACATAAATGGAAAGACATACCATGCTCATGGATAGGTAAACTTAACGTTGTGAAAATGACAATTCTACCCAAAGCAATTTACAAGTATAATGCAATCCTGATCCAATACCAACAACATTCTTCAAAGAGATGGAAAAACTAATCATTAACTTTATATGGAAAGGGAAGATGCCCAGTATAAAACAGCACTATCGAGGAAGAATAAAGTAGAAGGATTCACACTACTTGACCTCAGAACCTACTATACAGCTACAGTAGTCAAAACAGCCTGGTACTGGTACAAAGACAGATACACTGACCAAT